>NC_136073.1:916249507-916382957 GCF_964261635.1 Lissotriton helveticus
GGATGCCACAGGGGTGCACAGGGATGCAACAGGGGTGCACATGGATGCAACAGGGGTGCACAGGGATGCAACAGGGGTGCACAGGGATGCAACAGGGGTGCACATGGATGCAACAGGGGTGCACAGGGATGCAACAGGGGTGCACATGGATGCAACGGGTGCACATGGATGCAACAGGGGTGCACAGGGATGCAACAGGGGTGCACAGGGATGCAACAGGGGTGCATAGGGATGCAACAGGGATGCACCAGGGTTGCCCTGGGGTGCACTAGGGGTGCACAGGGATGTACTGGAGTGTGCAGGGATGCACCAAGACACTCTGTATTTCCCATGAATGTGCTGCCATGGGGGCAGCACAAGTTCACAGCTGCCCTGGGGGCAGCGCATTCAATCTAATATGGCACACGTTGCCTGTTTGTGCAACTGTTTGAAGGTGCACTGTGGCGCAAACAGGGAAAGAGCACTGCATATCTAACACGGCTCTAGGAGTGCAAACGGGCTTCAATCTACCACAATCATTCACCACGATATGTGGTCCCAAATATACAAAAAACTACCCAACTTCACTGGCGAACCTACAGTGGGGTGAGGGGGCGGGGGGTGAAGACCTTCCCCTATTTTGGGGGCGACATATGACTCATCTCACGTGCGGCCATTTATAGAGGGTAAGTCAACAGCAATCCCTCAGGTCCACCCAGGCCATGAAGAGGTTTGCACCAAACTTGGATCACAAACCAATGCACGAAATGTTAACTTATAAGAGTGAATGTATATCTGAGGCTCTCTATGGAGGGGCATCTCAGCCAATGTATCCCTGCAGAAGGTTGAGAACCTGGCGGTCCCGAATGGTTGCCCAAGGTATGTCATTTTATGGCGGATCTATTTAAAACACATCCACTATTAGTGTGGATTTCCATATGGACCCAACGAGAGGCCGGTAATACAGGAATGTATATCCTTGCACAATATATGATCTATTCCCTGGCTTTTAGCACATTAGTAATCTCAGCATTATTTACTGATCCTGACTGCGTTGACGTTTCACTAAGAAGAAAGTGAAGCACTTGTTTTTGACGCATTCTGCAAATGTTAGACGCATGCAAGAGTCCTAAACCCCCGCTCATCACCCGTATGGCATTGTTGGCATCGCCAGGAGTCCAGCATTACCTTCTTACAACACATAGCAAGAGGGGGCACTAAATGCCCCCACCCAAGAGAAGTCATCCCCTGCTGCCAGCCATTACTTACCTCTTCCTCCTCCATCCTTGCAGAGTTACTTCTTAAATCAAAGGCCCACTTGAAGACTTGACATCACGTCATCCTGAACACACGGTCTTCAGAGGAGCCAGCCCAGCTTCCCTTTTCATTCTTTAGTCTTACAGCCTGCTGGGAAGGCTTCTAGAACCCACAGACATAACAAAGGACACTAGGTCATGCTGTCATCTTATTGGTTGTTAGGGGTACTATGTTTTGTTTCTCATTGGCTAGCTGTCTCAAAGCCTCATGGGATTTGTAGTTTATTTACTGTCTTGACTGCTGCTATTAAAATTAAAGCATTATTAAAGAAGCATAATAGGACCCTCCAGTCTTGCAATAAAATCAGTGTTTAGAACAAACAAACCTAATAAAGTTGGGTTGCCATGCATCAGGGTTCTAGAATGGACAACCACAAAGCAGGGCTGGGTTAGAGCAGCATTATAGAAGAGACAGACAAAGTAGGGCTGTGATGCATCACTGTTCTAGAACTGTCAATCCACATGCATCAGGGTTCTAGAACTGTCAATCCCAAAACAGTGCTGGGAAGAAACATACTTCCAGGAGTGTCAGACTGCACAGAGCAGGGCCGTGGTGCATCAGCGCTCAACAACCGACAGACATAAACAAAGCAGGACTCCGAAGCATCAGACTACACAGGCAAGGGTGCTGCATGGACAGATATCAGATGAAATTACTGTCTTTTAATTCTGTTTTATGACCCAGAATACTATAGGTTGGTCAGAATACAATAGTCTCGCTTATTTTATTCCTGCTTCTAAAGTGATATAAAGAAAAGCACCTGCTCTTCTAAATATAACATGAGAACGCCCTTTTATTCAATATGGCAATCTAAAGACGCACATGAAGACAGTCCAGTAGATGCCGAGGAGCAATATCATAACCAGGATTATAGAATTGATAAAAATATAAGAAAAGTTAGCACTTAAACACAATTATCATCTTATACTGTAAATAAAGGGATAAGAATGTAAGCATATAAGAAGCAGTAGAACAATCAACCAATTAGAAATATATAATATACATTTTGGAAAAGGATCTACTTAAAGCATAAAGATAAGAAATAAAGGAGGAAGAGGAAAAGCAATGACTACAAAAAACATAAAATGCATGAATTAAACATGCAGTAAAAAGTGGATCTTATAAAATATACCATATAATAAAGACAAGGTTACATTAATAATAGATAAATTGCAAGCATCCAGAACAAATACCTTATGAACGATTGTAGGAATATATTTGATTAACTTGTTCAGGTTGGTTTCGTTAATTCTTCAATAATTATGTCTAATGATTTGCTATGAAAACAATATATATTTTTTAATGTTCTTAAAGTTAACCACATCTGTTCTCTTTTGAGAGCTAAAGATGCAGGAGTTATATATGCTCTATCAAGTCTATAATTAAAACAAACTGCATACCAACAAGCTTTACAGGTAACACCCATAGAATTTTTCCAATGTGAGGTAATTTGATTAAATGCCATCGCAAGCAAAAGATCTATCAACTTAGATGGGTGAGGAAGATAAGGTGAATTAGGTAAAATGTTAACTAAAATACATTCGATATAGAGTAAGGGATATTCACATTGAAAATATAAGAAATGTGTGTCCAAACAAGCAACCACATTCTCCGTATAGGTGGAATGTAAATAACAAAGGGATTAAATCTCAGAGTTGAGCACCACTCGACCATCACTTATCGTGAGATAGAGGAGTTGATAACAGTCTATTATACCAAGTTGAGTTTTTGTGAGGTGTTAGCATCTTTAGAAGCTTGATGTATTTCATCCTGTATCCTTTTCCAACATACTATAGACCTATCAAACTGTAAGTCGTCTAATTTCAATAGTGGATTTTAGTCTACCCGCAGAGGGTCAGAGGATAAGTTTGAATATCAAGGCTGCTTTGGAATCAGTTTTTAACAACAAAATGGTCTTGTTATCAAAAGGACATATTATATTCCCATTGTGTAATTGTGAAATAAAGTCCTAGCTCACTTGGACTAATAAATTATATTTATGTGTGTAGGAATTCAATGCATTAAAAAGAGATTAGGTCACAGAAAAGTGTTTAATTTCATTATTAATGAATAAATGTGTGATTAAATTAACAGGTTTGTCTCGTTAAGACTTCCAATAAGTTACTTTCTTTTTTTAATTTAGTAGGTTTATTATACTAGAAAGAAGATTTCATGAAATTCGTTTTGCATACATGTTTGGGAAATGTAGAAGTTTTTAAAAGTTTGTAGGTGTGTGAACTAGTAGGAATAGTAAAGTGCATTCTTTTGGATGTAAAAGATAGAAATTATTTTTTTTAAAAGGTGAAATGAATCAATCTTCAATAGTAGGCATAAAGATTTAGGGGAGTCATCATCAAAAGTGATCAATTGATCATTTTGTTTAAGACAAGAAGCTTCATGAAATTTCTGAAAATTGGAAAAGTTTACACCATCTTGTTGTTTATTTAATTTTGTATGGGAGAGAGCCAGGGGCGCAACTAGGTCTTAATTTCAGGGGGGCTAACATGGCAAATGAAGGGGCGTGGCTAATGTTAATCAATGGGGCGGGGCTAAAATGTCAGATAAACGGGATCGATTAATGCTCAGGTCAAGTGGAGAAAACATGCAACCCTAAAATTACCCCCTCGCACCCCAAAACCCATTACCACCCTGAACCCTGAAATCATCCACCTAGAACCCCAAACCCACGCCGATCCCTAAAATTACACCCTTACCCCCCAAAACCCATACCCACCCTGAACCCTAAAATTACCTCTGGCACCCCAAAACCCATACCCACCCTGAACCCTAAAATTACCCCCTGGCACCCCAAAACCCATTACCACTCTGGACCCTAAAATCACCCCCTTGGAGCCCCAAAACTCATACCCGCGCTGATCCCTAAAATTACACCCTTGCCCCCCAAACCCATACCCACACTGAACCTTAAAATTACCCCTGGCACCCTAAAACCCATACCCATGCTGAACATTAAATTCTCCCCTTACCCCCCAAAACCCATACCCACCCTGAACCCTAAAATGAACCCCATGGCACCCCAAAACCCATACCCACCCTGAATCCTAAAATTGCCCCCTGACACCCGAAAACCCATACCCACCCTGAACCCTAAAATTAACTCCATAGCACCCCAAAACCCTTAACCACCCTGAACCCCCAAATTACCCCCCGGCACCCCAAAACCCATACCCACCCTGAACCCTAAAATTACCCCTGGCACCCCAAAACCCATTACCACTCTGGTCCCTAAAATCACCCCCTTGGAGCCCCAAAACTCATACCCGCGCTGATCCCTAAAATTACACCCTTGCCCCCCAAAACCCATACCCACACTGAACATTAAAATTACCCCTGGCACCCTAAAACCCATACCCATGCTGAACATTAAATTCTCCCCTGGCACCCCAAAACCCATACCCACCCTGAACCCTAAAACTGCCCCCCTGCTCCCCTGACACTCGAAAACCCACACCCACCCTGAAACCTAAAATGTCCCCCCCTCACAAACCCAAAACCCATACCCGCACTGAACCCTAAAATGAACCCCATGGCACCCCAAAACCCATACCCACCCTGAATCCTAAAATTGTCCCCCCTGACACCCGAAAACCCATACCCACCCTGAACCCTAAAATTAACTCCATAGCACCCCAAAACCCTTAACCACCCTAAACCTTAAAATTACACCCTGGCACCCCAAAACCCATACCCACCGTGAACCCTAAAATTGCCCCCTGACACCCGAAAACCACACCCACCCTAAACTCTAAAATGTCCACCCCTCACACCCTAAAACCCATACCTGCCCTGAACCCTAACAACCCCATGGCCCCCTAAAACCCATTACCACCCTAAACCGTAAAATTACCCCCTGGCACCCCAATTCCCATACCCACCCTGAACCCTAAAATTACCCCTGGAACGCCAAAACCCATGCCCTCCCTGAACACTAAAATTACACCTGGCACCCCAAAACCCATTACCACTCTGACCCCCAAAATTACCCCCGGAACCCTAAAATTACACCCTTGCCCAACAAAATCCATACCCACCCTAAACCCTAAAATTACCCCTGGCACCCCAAAACCCATACCCACGCTGAACCCTAATATTACCCCTGGTTCCCCAAAACCCATACCCACCCTGAAGCCTAAAATTACCCCTGGCACCCCAAAACCCACACCCACCCTGAACCCCTAAATTACCCCCCTGGCCCCCATACCCGTCCTGAACCCTAAAATTGCCCCCTGGCACACCAAAACCCATTACTACCCTGAACCCTAAAATTATCCCTGGCACCCTAAAACCCATACCCACTCAGAATCCTACAATTACCCCCTGGCACCCCAATCCGTAACCCACCCTGATCCCTAAAATTACCCACTAGCACCCCAAAAAATGAACACTACAAACTTACACTACATATTCATATTCGGAGGGGACTCTCCTCTTTAGAGAAAGATACATGGCCCTGTTCACCATTTATCTGGTGAGGTGCGCTGTGGATGTGAATTCCCTACAAGTGCATGGACAGCAGGGGGAATGGGATGTCCAGTGCAAGTGAAGCTTTTCCTTTGTAAATTAATTCCTTCTGGCGTCATAGCCCAGGGTTTGCTGTCTGTGCACGGATGTATGACGTTACAACGCATACTTTTACAACGACTACCATTACAACGAATTTTTTACAACGCTAAAACTTTTACAACGCATATCATTACAACGCAAGATTTTACAACGCAAGTACTTTTACAACGCATACCATTACAACGTAAATATTGGTAAGTATATAATATTTTTTTTAATTTAAATTAATTTAAATTATTAAAATATAAATAATTTTTATTTAATTACATTTAATTAATTTAATTTAAATATAATTTTAATTTATTTTTACAATTAACCCTGTACCCCCAAAACCCAAAACTGACCCTGAACCCTAAAAATATATTTTTTAATTTAAATTAATTTAAATTATTAAAATATAAATAATTTTTATTTAATTACATTTAATTAATTTAATTTAAATATAATTTTATTTTATTTTTACAAATTAACCCTGTACCCCAAAAACTGAAAACTGACCCTGAACCCTAAAAATACCCCTTTACCCAAAAACTGAAAACTTACCCTGAACCCTAAAAATACCCCTTTACCCAAAAACTGAAAACTGACCCTGAACACCGAAAAATACCCCTTTACCCAAAAACTAAAAACTGACCCTGAACCCTAAAAAATACCCCTTTACCCAAAAACTAAAAACTGACCCTGAACCCTAAAAATACCCCTTTACCCAAAAACTGAAAACTGACCCTGAACCCTAAAAATACCCCTTTACCCAAAAACTGAAAACTGACCCTGAACCCTAAAAATACCCCTTTACCCAAAAACTAAAAACTGACCCTGAACCCTAAAAATACCCCTTTACCCAAAAACTGAAAACTGACCCTGAACCCTAAAAATACCCCTTTACCCAAACACTGAAAACTGACCCTGAACCCTAAAAATACCCCTTTACCCAAAAACTGAAAACGGACCCTGAACCCTAAAAATACCCCTTTACCCAAAAACTGAAAACTGACCCTGAACCCTAAAAATACCCCTTTACCCAAAAACCCAAACATATAATATTTTAAAAAATAATTATATACTTACCAATACTTACGTTGTAATGGTATGCGTTGTAAAGGTACTTGCGTTGTAAAATCCTGCGTTGTAATGGTATGCGTTGTAAAAGTTTTTGCGTTGTAAAAAATTCGTTGTAATGGTAGTTCGTTGTAAAAGTTGCGTTGTAAATGTTGTTTCCCCTGTGCACTTGTATGGAATACACATCCATACAAGTGCACAGACAGCAAACCCTGGGATATGACACCAGCAGAAATTCCTTTACAAAGGAAAAGCATCACCTGCACTGGCCAGCCCTTTCCCCCTGCTGTGTGCATCTTCCCACTCCTACCCCATGCTGAACACATCAAGTGCTTAGGTGAAATCCCTGCCTTCAGGCAAGGATATCACCTCGGCGCTAGTAAAGGAAAACAAGAGGGGGGGGCTGGGGGTTTACTTGATACTGTTCAGAGGCTGGCTGGCTCGGGCTGCCGGGCCTCTCAGAATGCATCAATAACAATGACATTCTCAGCTCCGATGCGCAGTCATCTCAGTGCGTGTTAATTAGCCCGGGCTGAAGAAGACGACGGGGGGGGCTGAAGCCCGGTGAGCCTAATGGGTGTTGCGCGCCTGGAGAGAGCTAATGTAGAGGGTCTCTTATGCCATAACAATGTAGCAAGACAGATGCTATAGGTATAAAAAAGGTAGTTGGAATTTGCATAGGTATCATGGAAATCGAGTACATTGCTTTAGGTGAAAGCATCTTTTTAATAGAACTTAGCCTACCCCACCAGGATAAAAATAAAGTATTCCCCTTGAAACATAAAGCCTCAAATGTCTTCACTATCAGCTAGATTCATGAAGCCAAATTGCACTCGCAATTGCTGCGAATTCGCAATTGCCATCGCAATTTGAAGAAAAGAAATTCATGATACAGAAAAGTGCAAAAAAGCGAATTCGCTAAAAATAAATAGCGACTTCGCAAATAAATTCGCAGAATCCTGGAGGATGGGCATTAGCGAACCTGAAATTGCGAGAAACCATCGAATCTGCGAATTAAATTGCGAAGTCGCAAAACATTCGCAATCGACATTCATGAACAATCGCTAATTGCGAAATACCTGGAAATCGCTATTTGCGACGCGCAAAATAAGAAGAACACAAATCAGGTGGTAACCAGTAAGGAAAAAAAAATCAAAAAACGGTTAACAAACTACCAACAGGTGCAGGGCTGACAAAACATATTTAAGGACATGCAGCTGGAGCCTGAGGATTCTCACAATGCCTGGACTCTACATGTTGGTGAGGCGGCGAAGGCTACAGCGAGCAGCACAGAACAAACGGAGGATCCAGGAGCGGATATTCCGCCAGCGGGTCTCCCTCCTGGGCCAAACCAGGGAGCAAATTTATGCAGTACCGCTTGAGTGGGGCTATGATCCTCAAGCTCATCCAGGACCTGGACCCCCTGATGCAGCACCCAACAAGGAGGACCAATGCCGTGCCCACACATGTGCAGGTATTGTGCAGCCTGCACCTACTGGCCTCCGGAAGCTTCCAGGGGATAGTTGCTGTTGCAGGGGGGATATCCCAGCCCACCATGTCCCGCTGCCTTAGGAGCTTCCTGGATGCAATGCTGAGCCGGCTACACCACTACATATCATTCCCCACCAGCCAACAGGACTTGAATGACACCAAGCTGCACTTCTACAACATTGCACATTTCCTGCATGTAATTGGATGCATTGACTGTACCCACATCCACATCTGCCCACCAGCACAAACGGAATACATGTATTGCAACCGCAAGTGCTACCACTCTCTCAATATCCAGATGGTGTGCAACGCCAAAAATTACATCACGGACATAGTGGCACAATATCCGGGCAGCACATATGACTCCTTCATCTTCCGGCACAGCGGCATTCACACACGACTGGCCAGGGGAGACTTTGGCGAAGGACACCTACTGGGTAAGTACACATGCCCCCATATAGAACACTTTGATCATGTATCAGCGCAGATCAGGCACTCACCCTGTGCTTATCACCCTCAGGTGACAGGGCCTACGGTCTACGGGAGTACCTCCTCACCTCATACCTCAACCATGCCACACCACAGCAACGGTGTTACAATGCAGCACACATAAGAACTAGAAATTGTATTGAGAGGACATTTGGCCTATTGAAGAGCCGTTTCCGCATACTGCACAAGACTGGTGGGGCCATCAAATACACACCTGAGGTATGCTGCCGCCTCGTGGCCGTGTGTGCAATACTCCACAACATTGCTACCAAGCGCAGGATACCAGTGGAGATATCTGGCAGTGAGTCGGAAGGAGACAACCGCCCGCCTCCACATGTGCGTCATGCATGCGGGGAAAATCCTGCTGAAGGACACAGGTGCCGCAACCACATCACTATTAACTGTTTCTAGTGCACCCATTCCCCTCACAAAACACTGCACTCATGCATGACTAATGTAATAATGACATGAGTGTGAATCCAGTCAGACCATTAATCTTTATTGTTCATGCACAATAAATTGACCTTTACTTATACTGGTGTCTCATGAAGAGAGTATTACTCCATACCTCCCCATGCTGGGGTAGTGGGCTTGCAGGGGTGTACTGCATGGCCTCCCTGAGTGAGTCTGAGTTTTCAGTGTCGGTTACGACGAGACGCCCCAAGTCGTCTATCTGTGTCCTGAGGGACGGTGTTGGCCCTAGTTGGTGCTGTTGCCCTGCTGCTGCGGCGTCGTACAAGCATCGGTGGCAAGGATGCGCTGCTGTTAGTTGACGCTACCTCGCTCACGTCGTCAGGCCCCTCTGCTTCTCCATGGGCAGTGGACTGGCTGCCGAGCACTGCTGCTGTAAGCAGATCCAGTGACCTGGCCACATCCTGGCAACACTGCACCTTCTGGCCCTGCATGGCAAGTGACCTGCGTGGCAGCTGTGATGTAGCATTCCCAACTACATGGTTTGACCGGGTGTAGGCCGATAGGCGGGCAAGTAGTTGGCGGTGGCGGCGGCAGCGGCGGGTCATGTCCTGCTGGGCTACCAGCAGCTGGCTGTTTTCTCTGACAGCAGCGGTCATCTGGGCAATATTTTCGCTTGTCTTCTGCAGCTGGGTGTGAATTGCTGCCAGGTGACGCGCCTGTGTACGGTGCACCGCCAGCATGCAGCGTTCAATGTGCTGTCCAGGATCAGGCAGTAGGAGCGCCCTGGCCGTGCCTGCTGAGCCCTGACGCTGCTGGCGCCTCAGTGCGCTGGTGTGTGATCGGGCTCCAGCTGTGCGCCTAGTCTGCCTCCTAGGCGCTGCTGGTGGGGCCTGTACCACTGCTGTGGCTGTTTGCTGGGGTGTGGGATGCACACCTGTGGCTGCAGGGGTGGCCCTGTCCGCACGGGGTGGTGGTGGTGGAATAACTGCTGGTGGCTGTGATGGGCCGGGTCGTTGGTTGGACTGGCCCTCACCCTCAGTGTCGTCCTGTGTCTCGGCAATGTGCAGGGCCTCGCTATCCGTGCTGGGCTGCTCAACTGCACCTGTAATGTGAAAGGGTGCATGATTAATGTTATGTATCTTGCACAAGCTATGTTGATACATGCATGCAGGCTTGCTTTCCCTGACTGGCTTTTTGATTTACTTTGAATTTACAGCTCTGGCTGTGTTCAGCTGACTGGGGGTATATGATTTTACTACGTCTACCACAATGCATTGGGGCATTTCAGGTGTGCATGGGCTGCATTGTTGGGGATGTCATATTGCTAGCTCAGGAGTCATGGGCATTGTTGGGGGACAGGGTCGCAGTCGCATGGCACTTACCTTCAGATTGTTGGCTGGGTCGAGACGAGTCCAGCTGCATGACCCCCACGCAGGCTGCTGGTGCAATAGTGTCCTCTATCAGATCCTCCAATGGGGTGTTCGGTGTGGCTACAGGTTCCCCTCCACCGGTGGCCAGTCGCTCCCCAAGCCTCTCGGCAATACGCTCCTTAGACCGACCTTTCAGGTCGTACCAGCGCTTTTTAAGCTCATCAATTGACGGCTGGGTCACCCCAACCGAATTGACTTTAGCGCGGATGCGCTGCCAGATCCTGCGCTTATCTTGCTCTGGCACCCTCCGGGAGTCTTTGCCAAAGAACCAGGCATAGTCCTTGGTGACCCCCTCAATCAGATGCTCCAGTTCAGCTTCTGAAAACTTTAGTTTTCGCTTCCTCTCCTGCCCACTGCTCCCTGCTGTATCCTGGGACATCTTGGTGAATTTTTTCCTGCTGGGGTGCTGCACAGTCTAAGGATTGGAGCTCTTCAGTATCCTGCTCCGACTCTCTGGCTCTGTGTTATTTTTGTGGGTGGGGTAATCCTACTTCCTGGTTGTGATGTCATTAGTGGGTTCGAAATGCGACTTCCCCGTTTTTGCGATCTCGCAGTTAGCGAGATCGCAAAATGCGATATCGCTAATTGCGAGGTCGCAATTTCTACATGGGAAAAATGCAGATTCTGCGATTAATTAGCGATTGTGGCAAGATCGCAATCGGAAATTGCGATCGATTGCGATTCGCATATTTGTATCGCTTTTCTACATGAATGCCATTCTGCGATTTTCATATTGCGAATCGCAATTTTTCGCAAATTTGCTAATCTTAGATTGGCACCTTCATGAATCTGGCTGTTTGTCCATACATTTTATGTTAATGGTTTCCTCAATTAAATTAGCGAACCATAGTCCCAGAAAGTTAATAGTCCCAAAAAGTTAATCTTAATAAAATTCCAAGTAAATTCAAAACTTTTGAAATCTTCCTTGGTAAAGAATTTCTTAAGGGGTAATATTTCAGATTTATCTGAATTCACGTTATAACACAAAATGTGGAAAACACTTGACCATCTGCTTGGAAAGCAGGAATAGATTTACTTGACATTGAGAGGAAAAGGACACCATCATCATAGTATACTGATAGCTTTAATTGGGATTTATTATTTCAAAAAAATCCTGAAAATCGGTATTTTGTCTAACTTTGGGAATAGAGGGTTCTATGGTGAGAATAAATAAGAGCGGGGAAAACTCTGTCTTACTCCTCTTTGTAACCCAAAATAATCTGATAAAACACCATTTGCGAAAATTGCTGCTTTGGGGATGAATATAATAATGTAATGAAGTTTAATTAATACTTTAAGTCCAAGTCCAAACCATTTCAAGGGTTCAAACGTAAATTGCCAGCCAATGCAATCAAACGCTTTCTCAGCATCTACACAATGGCTGCTAATCCATGAGATAACTGTGATGCTTTACTAGTGATATTTAAAAATCATCTAGTATTATCAGGAGACAATCCTCCTGTGATAAGTTCAACTTGTAATAAACCAATCAGTTAACGAAGGATCGTTTCTGCACTGAGTGGTAAAATCTTGGCAAATATCTTATGGTCCACATTATCCAAAGAAATAGGTAGATCATTTTTAGATAATCTCAAATCCAGATTCTCTTTAGAGATTGAGCAAATTATTGCCTCTTGGGAAGTAACAAATGCAGATTTAGATTCAGCAAAAGTGTTCAAGTTTAAGGAGCCAAGGAAAGAGAAGTGCAGAAAAATGCAAGTAAATTCAGAAGTGAATCCATCCGGTGTAAGTGTTTTGCCAGTTTTTAACTGCTTTTATAATCTCTTTATGAGAATTATAATCTCCCAGTTGGGAAAAATGTACAGTATCTAAATTAGGTTTCAGAACAGAACTTTGCTAATCATTAATTTGTGATGGTAGTGGAGTATGCTTAGAAGTATACACAAAGGTATAAAATTTGACAAATTTTTGGCAAATATCCACTTTTTGAATGGAGCCAATGTATTCCATTACTTTCTGACTTATTAATAGCTAGCCAACAGCTTCCCTGTTTAATTGTATCCACCATAATAGCTAGCATTTCGTTGTAATAAAAAAGATGGAGCTTGCTCAGAAGATAACTTTTTCTTATTGAGACCCAAAACAGCAATATAAATATCAAATCATAATGTTTATCCATTGTAATATAAATACAAATCACATTTCACACAGCATAAATCCTTCATTTTTACCAACCATTCACCTACTGAGGGGATCAGCTGTGTTCGCCACCTTTCCAGTAATAAAGATCTGGCACTGCTATTGCCACATATAATAATTATATACATTTGGGAGCTAATCGAATAGCAAGAGCTTATCCCAGAACTACCAGCCATACACTAGGAGCTAAACTTATTTGCCAAATCCTCTCACGATACTTAAATATATCTTTCCAGAATTTCTGAATCGGGATACATGAGCCGATCACATGTGACCAATTTGCAACAATCCCGTGAATTACATTGAAAACAGTGGCCAGACCAGCCAGAGTTCACCTCTGCTAAAAATTGCAGGATTCGATGTAGAAGCCACATATTGTAGAATAACATTCCGCGCCAATTGGCACCTCTGAAAACCTTAAAATTCAATACATTAACTTCATCCCACATCTTCTTTATTACTTCTAGCCCTTCGTACTTTCCCCACTTTTCTATCGCTTTTTGGTAGAGATCAGAAATCTTCATGGAGGCAAGCATTATTTTCCATTCTCCTGGCCACTTACAGCCAGGGGCTTCCAATAAAGCTATTAAAACTTTTACACTTCCCCAAACCTGCTCACACTCCAGATTATTAAATATGCTAGACAAAATTTTAAAGGAGCCCAGGAGCAAAAAGTTACCTTGAACTAATTCACTGACTTCCATCAAATCATTCCACCTTCCACCAGTCCAGACGCTCGCTCCCATTTTCGAACTATATCAAGGTCCAATCCAATGCCAGAGACCCCGACTAATTTTGATAAGGGTGTAACAGCATTAATGTAGGGGATAGCATAGCTCCTATACAGGTCCTTACGTTTCTGAAGAAACCACCATAAACCTTGGTGGTGGACGTTTTTAGGTGACTTTGTTAATCTTAACACATCATGTATATAATGCTCTGTGAAAGCAGCAAAAAAAAGTTGTTCTTGAAAACAATCACTGAATCTGAGTCTGACATTACATCTGGACATATACTTTGCAAAATAATAATCCTTCAAATTGGGGAGTGCCAGACCACCCTTCTCTGATTCCTCATCTAAAGCATTTAGGGCCATATGTAGGAACCCTAATACCGGTCGGTAACGGATGAAATTACTGAATTTCGGCCGTTACTGACCGGTATTAGGCATGTGGGATGTAGGTGGCTACATTTCAGATTTGGTAATTTACCGAATCGGTATTTAAGAATTCGGTAAATCACCGAATTCTTAAATACGGTTCGGTAAATTACCGAATCTGAAATGTAGGAAGCACTCAAGTGAGTGCTTTTCACCTGTAAGGATTCATTATTTACCCCCAACTATAAGTTGGTGGTAAATAACGAATACCTTTGAAAATGCAAATCTGTGCATTTTCAACTGTGCCATGTGGCAGGCATACATGCCCTTAGGGCATGTATGTCTGCCACATCTCCCCACAAGCCTGATTCAGGGGTGCAACAGGGTGTCAAAGTGACACCCTGGCACCCTTGAATGTTTCCCCCATTCTACCGAATCGGTATTTACGGATTAGGTCATTGCCATTTATTCCTATGGGCCCCTAGGTAAATAGCGTATTGGTAAATACCAAATCTTAAAGATTCGATAATTTTTACCGAAAATATATCTACATCCCATTTACCTATTCTTAAATACCGAATCGGTAAAATTCAGTATTTAAGAATAGGTAAATTGGGATTACCTACATCTGGCCCTTAGTGCTAATCTAGCAATTTTATTTTGCCAAATAAATTATGTAAACATAGACTCCACTTTCTTTTAAAAGATGCAGTTAAAACACACAGAGTGTTTGAAAAAAGAAAATGAAACTGTGGAAGAATCGACATTTTAATCAAGGAGACCCGCCCTTAGATGGTTAGGGGGAGCGAGTTCCACTGTGTAAACATAGCTTGTACTTTTGCGAATAAAGGGGTGCAGTTAAGATCATACAAATCTTCGATCTTTGCAGAATAACAAATACCTCTTCAGCTGGTCATTTGCACAGGAAACTATATCTGGAAGTAATCCATCCTAGTTACAGCTATAATCGCAGTTTTCTTTCTATGAATTCTATAACCGCCGAACTTCTCATATAATGAAAAAATCTCAAACACCTCCTCCGGCAAGCATTTATTGGAGTCATGATTTAACATATCATCACATATAATTTTATCTTCCCCATCTGCACAATGGGAGACAAATATCGCCCCTCTCCCAGATCACAATTGCCAATAGCTCTATAAAAAAAAGAAAATCAGCTATAAAAGGCACCCCTGCCGGAAGATAACCTATTGAAGTTTAGCTTTGCTTTAATTCATTCATTGAGTGAAACAGGGGATTTGGAATGATAGTACTTATATTGAAGTTTATTAATCTCCTTCAATAGGGAGAAGGATTGTTTATCAAATTTCTTCTATTTATGCTTAACATATTTTATATGACAACCTCTAACCTATGTATTAAACATATCCCATATCAATGGAAAGAATTCAGTGACAAAATCCTTGAATTGGGTATTAAAGGAACAATCTAAAAGGAGGGTGCTATTAAACCTCCATGTTCTTGGGTGTGATTGAAATGGAATTAAATATAAATCAGGTATAATGGGTGCATTGTCAGAGATAAGAACAGAACCTATTTCTGCAAACACAAGGTTCGGTCTAAGCCAAAGGTTTGCTTGTAAAGATATAAGGACTCATTACAAGTTTGGCAGTGTGGCAGACTGGCCACTCCCACACTGCGGCACCGCCTGCCAGATTCAGAGTGTGGCAGTCAGACCGCCACAGGACCGTTGCAACCACCGGAGATCCGTGATCCTGCGGCGGTGGCGCAGCGGTCAGAGGCAGCAATATGCTGGTGGTGTTGCTGCTGCACCACCAAGCATAGTACAAGTTGCCTCACTGCCATCCTTTCCATGGCGGTGATCCCGCCATGGAAAGGGTGGTGGTGAGACAACTCAGGGGGCCCTTAATGGGCCCTCTGCTGCCTCTGGGCATGTGGGTGCATGCAGGAAGTACACGGTGTGCCCCTTGGTTTAAACCCCCAAGGTCCTGCACAGGCAGAAATGCACGACATGGTGCATTTCTGCCTGTTCAGAAACGTGCTGTGGCAGTCCCTTTCTAAGGCTCTCCTTCGAGCCTTTAGACAAGCCCCGCCGTGCGACCACTGCAGCACCATCTGCCCGACCTGGATTCCAGTCGGACTCTGGCAAGTGGTCTTACTACGGTTTTGGCGTTCCTCACGCTGCCCTCCACAGGAGGACCGCTAAACTCGTAATGAGGCGTATAGTCAATTCTGGAATGTATGCGGTGTATTGGTGAAAAGCAAATGCATTCTCTTGTGGATGGATTACAGGCTCTCCTTGTATCAGGTAAAGACCTTTGAAAAATAGCAGAGCAGAAAGTCCTTTGTATTTTGATACAATATCTACCCCTAATTAAGTATTCACCACTAAGGCTCCGCATTTGGGTGGTAAAATAATTCCAAAAGGAAGTATTGACCATTGTAGGGCCATGCACATTAAAAATGGTAAGTGGGATCTGGTTGCTCAGTAGTCCAAATGCATTCCACCTTACCTCAGTATCTGTAGATTGTGATAAAACCTTAACATTCAACTTTTTGTTGATAAGGATTATGGCACAATTTTTCCTTTGTAAAGCTGACGATACAAATGCATGGCTTACCCAACATCTTTAGTGTTAACGCTTCTAACTCAGATAAATGGGTCTCTTGCAAGAGAGCAATGTCAGCATGTAATCTGGCCACATATGAAAGAACTCTTCGACTCTTTATCAGGTTTCCTAAACCCTTAACATTCTATGATTTTGCTCAGAGTTTGGTAAATAAATGTGAAAATAAGATGAAACTATGCTTTCACTTATATGATAAAATTAACAAGGAATACATATGATAATCCCAAACTAAGAAATGAATATATAAGCCTACAAAAATAGTGAATCAAAATAGAATGACAACAGAGGATAGAAAAGAGAAAACAGGGAGAGGACAAAAAAGACAAATAACATTCAGAAAAAGATAGACCACTGAAAGACATACCTATCCAGGAATTTCTGCGGGGTCAAGGGGAAAAGGGAAAACATAGGACAGAGACGAACACAAAACCACTCCAGATGGCCGCAACACCTTGAATACATGATAATGTGAAGAGAGTAGCTACAAAGAAAACAAAAAAGACCATCAAGTTATAACAAATGTGAAAAAAATCATAAGAAAAAATGTAACAAAAGAAAAACATATTATAACAATGCTGCTTCCCTTCATTCTTCTCTACAGTTATGTAGAAATTTCTTTGGTTTGAGGGAACATCATATGTTACTGTTTTATCCTTATAAGGCCTTAAATCTACACCAATGAATCAGACCAAATCTAGCATTTGTAGCTCTTAGTTGTGTTCGAAGACCCAACAATTGTTTCCTTCTGCTCCAACTTTAGTCACATTCTGAGAAAAATAAAGTTTATGAGTTGACCATGTAATCTGTTTCTTTATTTTAACAGCATTGAGCACTTTGATGAGGTCAGAATGTTCCACAAACAGATTGATGACAAGTCTAGGTTTAGAAACAGACGTTGGGCCTAGTTTATGAACCCTTAGTACGTTCAAGGCCTTAAAAGGAAGCAAATTCAGAACGTTTGGAATAAATATTTTAAAAAATGTGATGGGATCAGAACTTTTCACATTATCTGGTGATCCATAAACTCTCAGACTGTGCTTGGGATTTCTATTTTTGAGACCTTCAGTGTGCCTTTTAAAGTCATTGACTTCTATTTGCAAAGTGTCTATTTAAATAGCAGTATCCTGAATGCTAATAATTATTTCTTTAACTCTTAAACTCTTTTGTTCATAAAAGGCCATTTGTCTTCAAAACTTTGTGAATGGTAGGATCTTCCCTAAATGTTTTTAAAGCTTGTATTTCTTCCAGTATTAATTTCATTGAGATAGGTGAAGATTTCACCGGTGGATGTTTTGAAGGTCTTTTATTTGTAGAGAAAGACACATTTCTATTTGACTTTGAGTTCTAGGGATGACCACAAGAGGCAATTCAGGGTTTTGAGATGACATTATTAGATCTGTATTTTTAATTAAAGATACTTGTGAGGCACTAGGACACCTAAATGCAAAAGAGGATGCTGTGTGAGGAGGTTTCCAACAATGTACCCCACCCATGGTCTTCAGAAAATGTGGGTTTCATAAGTTACAGTAGTAGTAGCACTATGTGAGAAGATTCTCAGGTAAACAATTGTCAGAAACAATTCTAAGAAGTTAAAAGGCATTACTGAGCAGAATAAGATCTGTGTTAGCCTTCTGTGTAAATTATAGATTAGAAGATACAATATTAAACAGCAACAGTACCTTAGTCGTGAGACAGAATCCAGTGCTGAAAGGAAATTGTGTTTCTCCCCATAGTTGTGTTTGAAGCAGAGAAGAAAATGGCAGCCTAAAACAATGAGTAAAAGGTACCCCAAAAAAAACGAAATAAGCCTCAGACATGGCTAGATATTAAGTAATAGGGCTGCCTAGAAAAAATATGAGAGAAACAAGTGTTTACTCTATGATAGGGAAATGGGATATCCAAAAGCTAATGCCACACTAAAGTATAAAATTGCAGCTGTGGGTTGTGAATGAATTGTGGCTGACTGAAATATACAAATGGCATGGTGATGCTGGTGAAAAACGAGAAGACAGTTCAGGAGATGGAGCTTTGGTATTAATGACCTTCTTCAGTTCCAATATGTCAGTGCTTTGTCACTGAGATACGTCAGTGGGCTAACGACACAGAGCATTAGAAATATGCGTCCATATCACCCAGTGTCCGAGCCACGCCCCCCTGAGAAAATAGTTGACATTGTTGATTGCCCACATCTTTTTTTTCATCCTCCCTCGAGGCCAGCTTCAAAGAGAGATTCATACAAAAACATCTAATGGCTTTAGAAGCTCACCAGTGCCAGACACATGGAGTGGATGGAGATCAGAGCAATTCAGTACTCATGGGGGCACCCGACAAGCTTGCCCCCGTCTCCCCTTCTTTTTCTGATCCAAAACTTCTCTTCCAGGAATACTCTTTGCTTATCTTCTCTATTAGCAATGTGACCCGGAATATTCCAAAATGTGGCTGTTTCTCAGGATGTATCATAAGTGGCTCTACCACTCAACTTAACTCATATCCATAGAAGGATTTCGGCAAACCCCTCCATCGAAGCATTGGTGTTGAGAAACATCTGTCAGCTGATAGACCAGACCACAAGCGAGTTTGTATGTTGGACAGGACTGCATCTGTCCATTGAGGGGATGAGCAAACAATTAAAATTGTGCTAAGCAACGAAATTCAATTACAGCTATGGAAAGCTCACACGCTCACACTTCGTGAAATCCATCTTGCAGTGAACAGACCAGTTGAGGAAAGAATATATCTGAGGTTCTCAACACCCTGCTTAAAGACTTCCATGCTACAGGTGGCTACGACCTCAGGAGGTCGTTGCCACCCGATATGGAGTTATACTACAAAGCGCATCCCTGACCGCCCCTGGCATAGTTCTTAAATCAATCACGACTTATAAAGAGCGGCAAATCACCCATGAGGGTCTCAAGGCGCTAGAGTTGCTGCTGCTTTATGGAGCAGGCAGTGAAAAACGCGGCAAAAGCAGGAGAAAGCACTCAGAAAAACAGGGGAGAGGAAGGAGAGAGGGAGGGGCGCTTGGAGGCAGTGAGCGAGGCTAGATGGGAACAATGTACGCAGGCAGGAGTGGCAAATGGAAAAAAAGAAGGAGAAGCTGTTAAAAATTAGGGAAAAGCAGGAATAGGCACACAAAAATGGAGATGAAGGAGAAAGGGAGGGGCGCTGGGTGGGGCTAGGTGGGAACAACAAGCAGCAGGCAGGAGCGGCGAATGAGGAAAAACACAAGGAAAAGCAGTGATAAATGAAGGAAAAGCAGGAAAAAGCACTCAGAAAAATGGTGGGAAAGGAAGGAGAAAGCAGTAAAAAGAGACAGACTAGCAGGACAAACACACTCAGATAAATGGGGATGTTGGACCCGGCCTCGTGGCGTGGCCCGTCTCTGTCCCTCAGAACTCTGCGAGCGTAGGCCTGCACCCTGAGCCCCTGCGCAGCGTCCCCGTAAGAATAGCCTGCACCCCGCAGCCTGGTAGTCTCACCCCCGATGAGCCCGAACCCCCGTAAACCCACGACCAGGCCGCATGTCCCCGTCCCGCTCACGGCTCCGAGCACCTAGACCTGGCATGCCCCACAAGGCCCGGACGCCATCTTCCCCTCCCGACATCCCTGTCTCCTTGGGCCTAGCGTGACCCCGGCCCCAGCGAAACCCAGCCTCCAAAGGCGCACCAGTCCCAGCCAGCAGGTAAAGGGCTCCCCGAGTGAGATAAGCCAGGGAGTTTCGATGGCACCTCCGGCCTCCCCTGAGAGACTGGTATCTGTCACACTTTGGGCCTCCCCTGTGGCCCAGTTTCGATCACCCCTATGGCCTCCCCGAGGGCTGGCTCCAGACCCGCTGGGCGTCTGGGAATTCCCGGACCCATCTTTCAAAGGGAACAAAGAGCCAACCGCCGGACCTCGCCAACGACCAGCCCCCCCAGGGCTTGAGACCTCCGCCTGCGAGGGTCCGGAGATCAAAGAGCGAAAGGACTATAACTGGGCCCGCCCGACAGCTAGCGGGCAGTTGTATCTTGGACCTGAAGCCTGCTGACCTGGTCGCGGCTGACCCTAAGAAGACTCACCTGGAACCTCTGAGCCCTGCTGATGCTGTCGCGGCTCCTTCTTCGCCTTAAGGAACTGAACCACCGGAGCCCTGCTGATGCTGTCGCGGCTCGATCTCTAAAGACCACCGGAGCCCTGCTGACGCTGACGCGGCTCGCCATCTAAGACCACCGGAGCCCTGCTGACCTCCTCGCGGCTCGAGGAGTACTCTGGTCCGGCTGGACCATCGAGACCACCATCACGACCGGGCCGACTCGACGAAGGTGAGGCAGCCAGTACGACCACCATCCCGTAACCCCCGGCTCGAGGATTGAGAGCTGTGCGTGGGGTACGCCTCGTACTGACCCAGAGACTAACAGACTGTCCCGCTTCCCCCTTCCCGAATCCTCAGAGACTTTGTGGTCATGTGGCCACTGTGTATATAAGAGTGCTTCCTTCGTGATTTGCTTATATAAAGAACTTGTTCCTAAAACCCAACGGTATGGTGTCTGTTCGTAGTGTGGTGTGAGCTCAGTGTGTACGATCCCAAACCCAAAGGCCTCCCCGGCGAGGACCTCACAATCAAGACTCAGCAAGTTCTGTGGGAGAGGTGGATCTTGGGGGGTCTGGGTGAGCACAACCTGGCCCTCGGAGATTGCCCCTTCCAACATTGGTGGCAGCGTCGCGATAAGAACCTACGTCTAGGGATCGTACAGTACTGACACACTACCCGAACAAAGAGCAGCCATGAGCGTCACTACCGACAAGACCACCTTCCAGATGGAGCTTCTGGGAGACTATTCGCACCGTGAGCTCAAGCAATTCTGCAAAGATCTCCATATCCCGTCAACGGGATTAAACACCAAAGAGGACTTCCAACAAGCTCTAACAGCCTGGGTGGAGACCGGAGCCCAACCTCCAGCACCGAAGGAAGCCGATGGAGGGGGAGCACCCCTGATCGAAACCCACGCCCCAGAGCAAGAAAGAGCGGAGTCCCCGACGCGGACTTACAGCCCCGAGAGAGGTCTGTCTCGCGAAGAGATGACCGACCGAGAACGCAACCGAAACCACGAGCTAGAACTAGCCCGTTTGAAAATGGAAGGAGAACTCAAGCTGGCCGAGAAGAAGCTAGCCATCGAGCAGCTGCGGCTGCAAGGAGAACTGGAGGAGAAGAAGCTCCAGCGAGAACATGACGGAAAGAAGCTCCAGCTGGAGCACGAGCGCAGCATATTGGAAATCGAACTAAAGGCCCGGAACGAAGGCAACAAAACAGCAGCGACCCGAGAGTCTGGTCCCCCAGTGGAACCCAAGGTTCACATCCCCAAGGATGTGGTCAAAGAATATTATAAAAACGATGACATCCAGCAATGGTTCAAGGCCTACGAGGTAGCTATGACCTCACACCGAGTTCCACAGAAAGATTGGGGAGCCGGGCTGTGGGGTCGATTCCTGAGTGAGGGGAGAGACACCCTACTCGACCTACCGTCTGCCGAACAGACCTCCTACAGCCACATGAAAGAGGCCCTCCTCACAAGGTACGGGCTCACTCCAGAAATGTACCGCCAACGCTTCAGAGAGTGCAAGAAAATCCCCGGCACCACCTGGGTGGAATATGTCAATTTCTATAGCCGGGCCCTCGAGGGGTGGATCAAGGGCAGCAAGGTGTCCACCTTCGAGGGGCTCATTGACCTGATTGCGTATGAACATTTGTCCCTGAATTGCTTTGTGGAACTCCGACAGCACCTCCTGGACAGCAAGTTGGCTGACCCCCGGAAACTGGCCGTCGAGGCCGATCGCTGGGTGAGCACCAGAGTCCCCCGGGGGCCCGGGGGAGATTCTGGCCGACATGAACAAGGGTCTTCCCGCCAGAGAGGAGGGGGGAACCAGAATAGACAGAGGGGATCCCAGGGAGGGTCCCCGCGCAGTCCCCCCAGAAACCAGCCCAGCACCTCGCCTCCCACAGCGCGCGCAGGGTTTTCCCCAGCCAAACCAGGGCCCCGAGTCAGCCAAGCCTGCTACCATTGCCAGCAACCAGGGCACTATGCCAATGACCCCCGCTGCCCTTTGTTCAAGAAGCCTGCCGCTGCAGGACCCCCAGCGCGCCACATCACCTCAGTAGCCCTAGAAGAAGAGGAGGGAGAAGAGGAGTCCGAGGGAGCTGACCCCGCAGCCATGATGTTAGTCTCCCTGGGTGACAGAGAGATGGTCCCAGGAGCCCCCCTACCCGACAATACCGAGAAGTACCGACAGCAGGTGACTGTCAATGGCCATCACATAGGGGCGCTCCGAGACACGGGGGCCAGTATCACCGCCGTCAAACGGCATCTAGTAACTGAAGCCCAGATTGTTCCCCACATCTCCTGCAGGGTGATCGCAGCCGATAACTCCGTCCGCACCTGCCGGATAGCTCAAGTCCCGTTCGAGTGGGGGGGCGTCTCGGGGGAGTTACGAGTGGCAGTCCGCTCCGACATGCCCGTGGACTGCCTGCTCGGCAACGATCTAGAGAGCTCCCCATGGCAGCGGGTTGAGAAAAGGACCCACCTGGAGATGGTGGGCCTGCCCGAATGGGCCTGTGTGAGTACCCGGTCGATGACCGCCCGAAGGGTCACCCCCGAAGGGGCGACCTTAGAGGCGGCACCAATGACCCCTGAGGACCCCGAGGTCCCTGAACCCTCCGAAGCCCCTGAACTGTTCCCCGGGGAGAGCTTCCCCCCCGACGCAGGTCCCCTCGGCCCTAGCGTCGATTCGACCCCGAGCCTGGACGACCTTCCTGAGCTGGCCCAGTGGCGCCAAGAAGGAGGACCGTCCCGTGAAGAATTCTGCCTAGAGCAGACCTCCTGTCCATCCTTGGTTGGGCCGCGGCAGCAGGCCGCCGCCCAGGCCGCCGGTGACCAGTCCGGCTCCCACTTGGTATATTGGGAAAACGGCCTCTTATACAGCGAGCAAAAGTCTGCCGAGCTAGGGTCCGGCCGAGTGCTGGTGGTCCCCCTACGCTTCCGCTGCTTTCTCCTGAACCTGGCCCATGACGTGCCCCTGGCGGGACACTTGGGACAAGACAAAACGTACCATCGCCTGGCCACCCACTTCTACTGGCCGGGCATGCGCTCCGATGTGGAAGCTCACTGTAAGTCCTGCCCCACGTGTCAGTCCAGCGGGAAGAGCGGCGGGAGGCGCAAGGCCCCCCTCCAGCCCTTCCCCGTGGTCAGTACCCCCTTTGAGAGGGTGGGAATCGACATCGTGGGCCCCCTCGACCCCCAGACCTCCTTGGGGCACCGCATTATCCTAGTACTGGTGGACCATGCCACCCGCTACCCCGAAGCCATTCCCCTCCGGACGGTGACCGCCCCTGTAGTGGGGCGGGCCCTCATGGCCATCTTCTCCCGGGTGGAATTCCCCCGAGAAGTCGTCAGCGACCGAGGGACCAACTCCATCTCGAAATACATGTAGTCCCTCTGGCAGCAATGTGGGGTGACCTACAAGTTCACCACCCCATATCACCCCCAGGGGAACGGTCTGGTGGAACGCTTCAACCGGACCCTCAAAGGGATGATCATGGGTCTCGAAGAGCCCCTGAGGCGTAAGTGGGACGTCCTCCTTCCCTGTCTCCTCTTTGCGTACCGCGAAGTCCCCCAGAAGTCCCTGGGGTTCAGCCCCTTCGAGCTGCTCTACGGGCACCCCGTCCGAGGACCCCTCAGTCTGGTCAAGGAAGGGTGGGAGACGGCGGCCCCTGAGCCCCCTCCAGATGTGTTTCGTTACATTCTGGCCCTCCGGAACCAGACGAGGAAGTTCAGAGAACTGGCCGAGGCGAACCTCGAGGCCAGTCAAGACGAAATGAAACGGTGGTATGACCAAAATGCCACTCTGGTCGAGTTCCAGCCCGGACAGCGGGTCTGGGTGATGGCCCCCGTAGAGCCCTGTGCCCTGCAAGACAAGTGGACAGGGCCCTTCAGGGTGGTCGAACGCAAAAGTCAGGTGACCTACCTCATCGACGTAGAGTCCCCCAGGAACCCCTTACGGGTCCTTCACGTGAACCGCCTCAAGCCCCACTTCGCCCGGTCCGAGTTGAGCTTGCTCCTCGCCACGGACGATGGGGAAGAAGAAGAAACGGAGCCCCTCCCCGATCTCCTGTCCACGAAAGAAAAAGACGGCTCCGTAGAGGGGGTGAGTCTCTCCTCCTCCCTCTCTTCCGAGCAGCGTGCGGACTGTCGCCAGTTGTTGGGACAGTTCTCGGACCTCTTCTCCCTCACCCCCGGCGTCACCAGCTGGTGCGTCCACGACGTGGACACCGGGGACAGCCCTCCGGTACGGCACAGAGCCTACCGCGTCCCTGACCGAGTCCGGGCCTGTATCAAGGCCGAGGTATCGAAGATGTTAGCCCTCGGGGTGGTCGAAGCCTCTGACAGCCCATGGGCTAGCCCCGTGGTCCTGGTTCCGAAGGCAGCCGCCCCCGGTGCGGTTCCCGAGCTGAGGTTCTGCGTTGACTACCGCGGGCTCAATGCAGTCACCAGAACCGATGCTCATCCCATCCCCCGAGCCGACGAGCTTATCGATCGCCTCGGGCTGCTCGTTTCCTTAGCACTTTCGACCTGACCAGTGGATACTGGCAGATCGCCCTCACCGAGGGAGCTAAGGAAAGATCCGCTTTTTCCACCCCGGATGGTCACTACCATTTCCGGGTGATGCCCTTCGGGATGAAGAACGCCCCCGCCACCTTCCAGAGGCTGGTTAACCAGGTACTGGCTGGGCTGGAAGAGTTCAGCGCTGCGTATCTGGACGATATCGCAGTATACAGTTCCCACTGGCCCGAGCACCTCCAGCACCTCTGGGCGGTGCTGACCGCCCTGAGAAGGGCTGGTCTCACCATTAAGGCAAGCAAATGCCAGATCGGACAAGGGTCCGTAATCTACCTCGGGCACCAGGTCGGCAGCGGCCTCGTAGCCCCCCTCCAGCCCAAGATCGATGCCATCGTGGCCTGGGAGGCCCCCACGACCCAGACGGAAGTACGGGTGTTTCTAGGACTCACGGGGTACTATCGCCGGTTCATCAAAAATTACGGCAGCATCGTAGCCCCCCTCACAGAGTTAACCTCCAAAAACCAGCCGAGGAAAGTCAGCTGGACCTCCGCCTGCCAAGAGGCGTTCGAGACGTTGAAAGACGCTATGTGCACCGCCCCCATCCTGCAGGCCCCGACTACTCACGAGAGTTTGTAGTCCAGACGGACGCGTCCGAGCATGGCATCGGAGCGGTCCTGTCCCAGGTGAACGAGAACGGCCTAGACCAACCAGTGGCATTTATTAGCCGGAGGCTACTCCCTCGCGAACAAAGGTGGAGCACCATCGAGCGGGAGGCCTTCGCGGTGGTTTGGGCCCTGAAGAAGCTGAGGCCCTACCTGTTCGGTACTCACTTTCGGGTCCAGACCGACCACCGACCCCTCCGGTGGCTAATGCAGATGAGAGGGGAGAATCCCAAATTGCTGCGCTGGTCCATCTCACTCCAGGGGATGGACTTCACTGTTGAGCACCGGCCTGGTGTTGACCACGCCAACGCAGACGGCCTGTCCCGATTCTTCCGCCTCAGCGAAGAGAACTCCCAAGAGGATGGGTAGTTCTCCCCGCCTTCAGCTGGGGGGGACGCGTGTTGGACCCGGCCTCGTGGCGTGGCCCGTCTCTGTCCCACAGAACTCTGCGAGCGTAGGCCTGCACCCTGAGCCCCTGCGCAGCATCCCCGTAAAAATAGACTGCACCCCGCAGCCTGGTAGTCTCACCCCCGATGAGCCCGAACCCCCGTAAACCCACGACCAGGCCGCATGTCCCCGTCCCGCTCACGGCTCCGAGCACCTAGACCTGGCATGCCCCACAAGGCCCGGACGCCATCTTCCCCTCCCGACATCCCTGTCTCCTTGGGCCTAGCGTGACCCCGGCCCCAGCGAAACCCAGCCTCCAAAGGCGCGCCAGTCCCAGCCAGGGGGTAAAGGGCTCCCCGAGTGAGATAAGCCAGGGAGTTTCGATGGCACCTCCGGCCTCCCCTGAGAGACTGGTATCTGTCACACCTTTGGGCCTCCCCTGTGGCCCAGTTTCGATCACCCCTCTGGCCTCCCCGAGGGCTGGCTCCAGACCCGCTGGGCGTCTGGGAATTCCCGGACCCTTCTTTCAAAGGGATCAAAGAGCCAACCGCCGGACCTCGCCAACGACCAGCACCCCCAGGCCTTGAGACCTCCGCCTGCGAGGGTCCGGAGATCAAAGAGCGAAAGGACTATAACTGGGCCCGCCCAACAGCTAGCGGGCAGTTGTATCTTGGACCTGAAGCCTGCTGACCTGGTCGCGGCTGACCCTAAGAAGACTCACCTGGAACCTCTGAGCCCTGCTGACGCTGTCGCGGCTCTTTCTTCGCCTTAAGGAACTGAACCACCGGAGCCCTGCTGACGCTGTCGCGGCTCGATCTCTAAAGACCACCGGAGCCCTGCTGACGCTGTCGCGGCTCGCCATCTAAGACCACCGGAGCCCTGCTGACCTCCTCGCGGCTCGAGGAGTACTCTGGTCCGGCTGGACCATCGAGACCACCATCACGACCGAGCCGACTCGACGAAGGTGAGGCAGCCAGTACGACCACCATCCCGTAACCCCCGGCTCGAGGATTGAGCCAGAGACTAACAGACTGTCCCGCTTCCCCCTTCCCGAATCCTCAGAGACTTTGTGGTCCTGTGGCCACTGTGTATATAAGAGTGCTTCCTTCGTGATTTGCTTATATAAAGAACTTGTTCCTAAAACCCAACGGTGTGGTGTCTGTTCGTAGTGTGGTGTGAGCTCAGTGTGTACGATCCCAAACCCAAAGGCCTCCCCGGCGAGGACCTCACAATCAAGACTCGGCAAGTTCTGTGGGAGAGGTGGATCTTGGGGGGTCTGGGTGAGCACAACCTGGCCCTCGGAGATTGCCTCTTCCAACAGGGGAAAGGAAGGAGAAAGCAATAAACAAATGAGGCAAAAGCAGGAGAAAGCACTCAGAAAAACGGGGAGGAAGCAGAGCTGTGGAGCAACACGGGGGAGCTGGCCAGCAGCACGGGGGAGCTGTGCAGTAGCACGGGAGAGCTGGGCAGCAGCACGGGGGAGCTGTGCAGCAGCACGGGGAGCTGGGCAGCAGCACGGGAGAGCTGGGCGGCAGCACGGGGTAGCTGGGCAGCAGCACTCGAGAGCTGGGCAGCAGCACGGGAGAGCTGGGCAGCAGCACGGGAGAGCTGGGCAGCAGCACGGGAGAGCTGGGCAGCAGCACGGGAGAGCTGGGCCTGGGGAACTGAAAACTCCTGACTGGGTAAACACCGAGGGGCTTTTGGAACAGAATGGGCCATTGAGTAGCTGTACAACAGTCGGCCACCATGGCTGGACCTAAAGCTAATACTGAAGGAAACGGAGTGACCCTGGCTAACCCCTCACAGGCTGTCAGGAATCAATGGCACTTCACACCCACAGGCACTGATCAGAAACAATCATGCACTGCGAATCGAAGGCAAACAGGCGCGTTGGAAGGACTGACTAGACCATGCTGATAAGACAATAAAACCTAATTGTTTGAAATACTATGTGACAAATGCCAGCTAGAAGCGCTGGGACATTCCGTGGAGTAGCCGTGCGCTTTATAAGTACCAATTTTCATTTCATTTCGTCGACACGCAATAAGTCATCAGTGGCTAGAGGTAGCACACACAGTTGTCACATGCACACACACACACACTTCGCACATGTCGCAGACATTGGTGAACCACAAAGCATTACAGCACTGTGCCACACAAAACGCTGCGCGGTATGCACACTACCATTGCATCCACGCCAGGCGGGTGCAGTGGGGAGGACGAGGTGCTGTAGTAGCCTCCCAGGGGCCCTCGTGCAGTGTGCCCTCTGCCCTGAAGGATTAGACAGAACGCAATTAGCTTTTAGACACAGCCCCCCTCCCGCCAATTTTGTGTGCAGCTGACGCTAGGTAAAGCAAGGGATGATCAACAGGACACAGCAATTACAATATTATCACTTCCCTGGGCCTCCGAAGCCATTGAAGTGGCAGTGAAAGTGCGCCTGAGTAAGGACCGCGCTTGCTGGGGGGCAGTGGCGTAACGAAACTTGAGAGGGCCCCCCCTGCAGCATAAATGGAAGGGGCCCCTCCGGTTGACCTCTTCATGTAGGATTTCCACAGGGTACATGTTTTGGGTGGGGGGTAGGCAAAAGGTCTGCCTCTGCCTACTCCACTGTCCGCAGGTCTGCTTCCGAGGCTGTCGGGTCTTCTTCAAGGGTTGTGGTCTATGGGTTCAGGTGACAGATTATGCCCTTCGCGTCTCTCTCCATCGCTTCCTCTCTATCACTCACTCTCTTCTGTTTGTGTCTCCATGATACAATATCCTGTCTCTCTCCATCACTCATTCTCTATCACTCACTCTCCTCTGTGTCCGTCTCAATCATATAATATTGTTGTCTCTATTCATCACTCCCTCTCCCCCCTGCATCTCAATCATATAATGTCCTGTTTGTCTTCCTCATTCTCTATCACTCTCTCTCCTCCCTGCATGTCTCCATTACACAACCTCATCTGTGTGTATCTCCAACTCTTTCTCTCGATCACTCACTCTCTTCACTCACCTCCCTGTGTCTTCATCATATAATATGTACTTTGTATCTCCAATCACTCATTCTCTATCACTCACTCTCCTCTGTGTCTGTCTCAATCATATATTGTTGTTATCTCTATTCATCACTCCCTCTCCCCCCTGTCCTCTTTGTCTCCCTCATCGCTCATTCTCTATCACTTCCTCTCCTCCCTTTGTGTCTCAATCACACAATAACCTGTCTCTCTCCCTCCTTCACTCTTTCGCTCTATCACTCACTCTCCTCTCTGCGTGTCTCCATTAGACAACCTCATCTCTGTGTATCTCCGTCACTTTGCCCCATCACTCACTCTCGTCTGTTTGTGTCTCCATCACACAATATCCTGTCTCTTTCCATCACTCATTCTCTATCACTCACTCTCCTCTGTTCGTGTCTCAATCATATAATATTGTTGTTGTCTCTATTCATCACTCCCACTCCCTCCTGCATCTCAATCATATAATATCCTCTTTGTCTCCCTCATCGCTCATTCTATATCACTCACTCTCCTCCCTGCGTGTCTCCATTAGACAACCTCATCTGTGTGTATCTCCAACTCTTTCTCTCTATCACTCACTCTCTTCACTCACCTCCCTGTGTCTTCATCATATAATATGTACTTTGTATCTCCCATCACTCATTCTCTATCACTCACTCTCCTCTGTGTGTGTCTCCATCATATAATATTGCCCATATCTCTATTCATCACTCCCTCTCGTTAGTCAGTATCCTCCCTGCGTGTCTCCAGACATTCTCCTCTGTGTCTGTCTCCATCACTACCTCTCTATCACTCACTCTCCTCCCTGTGTCTCCATCATATATTATGGGGAACATCCTTTACCACGCAACTTTTACAACACAATTCGTTACAATGACTTGTGCTGGGGGGCGCTCTAGGATAGGGAATAGTTTAATTTACTATCCAACACCTTCCCTACTATCCACGGGGACTGGAGTTGGAATAGTAAATTAAACTATTCACTATCCAGCCCCCAACAACGCAAGTCGTTGTAACGACTTGCGTTGTAAAACCTGCGTTGTAACGGTACGCGTGGTAATACCACGCGTTGTACCGTCATACATCCATATATTATCCTCTTTGTCGCTCTCATCACTTATTCTCTATCTCTCACTCTCCTCTCTGAGTCTCCATTAGATGATGCCCTTCGAGTCTCTCCATCACTTCCTCTCTATCACGCACTCTCCTGTGTGTCTCCATCACAAAATATCCTCGCTGTCTCTCTCCGTCAATCATTATCTATCACTCACTCTCCTCTGTGCGCGTCTCCATCAGACAATATTGTTGTAACTAAATAAAAGAAAAAGAAAAAGCACGCGTTATATATTAGGTTTCAAAAGGACAATACAACAACAAGCATTGGAACTGCAATAGGTCTCGCCTTGGTTTAAGTTAAATCCATTTGCTTTGCTCATGGTATTGTATTTAGCTATGTATTCTTGAGTGTATTATTGAGTCATTTGGTTTTCTCTCTCTTTTCTACATATTCTTCTTTCTTTCCTAACTCTCGCAGCATGTTTACCACGTCCTCTTGTTTTTACATGTCCTTAGTAACAAGACATTTTATTGTCAACGTTTACTTTTTGATCCCCGTCCAATGCTTGATTTTATTTCTGTGCCATATCACAGAGGTATATTTTATGTTATCTGGTAAGAGAACCTCCAGCTGTCCCACATGTCTTTCTCCGATACTGGGGCATGCATATTTGTTAATTGCTTTTAAACTTGCTTTTGGTTGATATTTAAATTTCGTCAGTTTGCTTCAAAAATAAAATGAACTACAGAAATAAGGTAAATTAAAATATAAAAATCTTGTGAAAAAGGCAGACATATGGAAATGAAATGTGGCAATTACGTGCGTTAAGTAGTGTTTGGTGCGCAATCTTGCCGCTTTGTGGCGCTGCAATAAAAAGTGCTCTTAATGTCCAACTTTTTGGTTAATATTTTATTTTTATTTTTTATTTTATGTGTTTTATAGAGCGTGAACTTGATCCGTTAGGGTATCAGAGCACTTTATAGGACAGCAAAGCAATATACAGAACAGGCTCTCTCCCTCAGCCCCCCCCAACAAAATCTGTGCAAAAGTGCATATTTCTATGACAGATGCATTAACACACTGCCCGAGAATTCTGTGATGGGGATGGGACCCTAGACCATTTCTTAAACTTTTTGGTGAGTACGTCTAGTTGTGATTCGTGTGTGCGTGCAGGTCAAATGATCACATCTTTTCAGGCCAACCCAGCATCCCATCCTTCCGGCGATGATAAAATGAGTATTGTTGCTTTGGCCAGTGAAATGCCTGCTGGACGCCAGATTGCAGCAGCGGCTCTCACTGAGGCAAGTGCAGCGCCAACTCTTTACTGTTATTTTCTTTTTTTTAAAACTGGGTTTGCAGGTGTCAGCTGCAAAATTCAAAGCATTCTCATCAGAAATGAGTCTAACCTGCATCTGACTTATTGTAACCCTTTAAGAAACAGCTGTTTGCCGATATCTGGGTTATAACATCATTAAGTTGGGGTTTAGCAGCGCCAGACAAATAAGCAGTTGTGTCAGATGGATGGTTACTAGACTCCTGAGGCATGTGGGATTCTTAATGATGTTGAGCACCACTAAACTCAGTACTTTTGGCAAAGCCACAAGCATAGTCCATTTATAATACAGAACTGCACATGTTTGAGAAAACAGGACTTTGGTTCAACCATAGTACATCCTGACTACAGTAGAGCCCCCGACACATCCTATAAAAGCCCACTGCAATTGGTTTAAGGACTAAGGGGCATATTATCAAGCACAAGCGATAAAATTATCGCTGCTTTATCGGCAGGAAAGAGGTCAGATTGCCCCACCAAACCAATCCTAGTTAATAGGTTGCAGACGAGTGGTGGGCAACGCACTACATGGCCGAGAGTCGTTATTTGAATGCATACCTATACTAACATGCCTCCTTGCATAGCCATCCCGGCGCGCCACAAAAGACCTTTGCAGGCACAAAGACTAAATATTCCCTTCGAGTGCGAGGGGGTGGGGCGCTCTCAAGCGCAGAGATTACTTCAATACGCTAATCATGGCTGGCTGATTTTAGACATAAAAAATGTCTTGCAAACCATAAGCTTTAGCGGAAGCTTGAGATTTGATAGCTGGGAAGGCACACACTAAAGTCGCACATTCGGAGTCTGTCATCACAACTTCACTACAGGCACAGTAGGCCGCTGTTACCACAACTTTATTGGCATGCACCCAGCACGCCTGGATCACACCCCTGCTACAGACCTAGTTAGGGTCAGTCGGGCGGTTAAACCCTTTTTGTTTACACAGGAAAGTAAGCAGCATTTATAATTCACAAAACTTAAAACAAACATGTGCACGGGTCACTTAATATGTGCGATGTGAATAAGCCTTATTATACCACCCAGAATATTCACAGCAAGATATCCAGGGTCCTTGCAAGAGGTACTATCTTGGAATCAAAGGCGCAAGCGCATGGCACCACAGCTGTGAAAACGCAGGGTGAACGCAATACATGCTTCCGTAGCAGTAGAAAGCCTACAGTCAAGATTTAAAGCCACAGGGCGCACCCATAAGCCTGCTCGGGAAGCCCCCTAGCCCCCTAGCCAGCACTCGTGGTCTGAAAACCCCCCAAAGAATGGACCCATCGCCAGGCTTCGCAAAAAGACCACATAAAATAAACTGAATCCATTGGAAAGTAAACAGGCCACAGTGAAGAAAACTCTCAATATTTTCTATGCCGTGTTCACCCCGTGCACATAGATTTGTTTCATGTACAAAGTTGTTTAAAATAGCGAACGGGCCCAAAACAGTGTCAGGGTACTGCACAAGACCATTTGTAACCCGTTAAGGCAGTGGCTTAACAAAACTGGGGGTGGGGGGAGTGACGATATACATCAGTGGGGCGCTCGGGAGACAAGATGGCGAAAAGATAGAATAAAATAAAAAAAGAAACAAGCTGCGCCAAAGAAATTAAAGGTGCGTCAGCCATTCTTGAAGATAAACACAGTAATACAGGAAAAAGTGCTTAGCGGCTAATTAAGAAACACAGTCTCCCGCCGCAAGCAAAAGATACAATACTGGTAGGCGGGGCCAAAAGAGGACAGGCTGGCAACCAGCAAGGACTAAAAAAACCTCCGGTGCAATTATCACACTGCGTTCTGCATAATCTGTGTCATAAAATGACGCGAACCGATCAAAAAGGCAGGCGGAGCAGAGACATGACTTCTGGAACCGTATTGATTCCAAGAAGCTCTCGCATGGCGAACGCAGCGCATGGGCGCTGCCAACTCCAGGCAAGACCTAAAAACATCTGGTCAATAAATGTAAACACTGACATAGGAATTCACTGACATAGGAATTTCAACTATGACATGTTTAAATTTCAAAGATTAGAGCCAGGGAGATGCCTGTAAAAGAGTCCCAATGGTTATTGGGAGTGTCAATCAAATACTGGTTTAGCCCACAATACAGCATAGGTGCAATGTGAAACAACCATCTGTCTTTAGGGGTTGGCTTGTTGTTTTTTATCTTCGTACTACAGGTTAAGCATTTGTTCATTGTTAGCTGCAGTGTCAGTTATGTTGATGACAGCATTTTACCTGTGTACAGTAACACTGGATGGGATTGGTTAGCTACTGTGTTTGCGTGAATCCCGCGTAGTGGGCCATTTTTGTCATTTTGATGTGTGAATTTTTCACGGAGGATAGTTTTGTATTACGAATATTGTTATATCACTTATCAATTGCAACAAACTCACAAGTTCTCTTTTCACGCCAATTAACAGCTATGAGTGATTTTGTACGCAGTTGCTGCAGGAAGCATTGATCTGTTTTTGTGTGATTAAATGACACTATTATCGCTAATTATTTCCATAGCGTCTATAGCGTCCGTTAGTAGCAGCATTCTTTACCAATAGGGCAGCTCCCAGCTTCAGTTTTACATGTTACTTTACAGGGACTTGCACTGGTCCTTGCAGGCCCACTGATTGGTTTCACACCTTATGGATTGCAGTCTGAGAGCATTGTCGGCAGCGGTTCCATTTCTCACTCCATGTTGTGTGTGTGACTTGTGCACCTTCACACTTGGTTCCGCGCACCATTGCAGGTGAAGTTTAACAAATGTGCTTCTATATCCCGGACCACCTATTTCACTCTCCCACAAATATAAAAAGCAGGTACACTTTCACTACATAACAACATTTATTATATGTTTTATATGCGACTTACACGCCAAACATTCCCTATTAGCTTTGAAAGTGTTGCCTTTGTAATTGAACAATTTTTTGACATGTACAAACTAGACACATGGGTAACCGAGCCGGAGTTGTGATGACAAGTTTCTTGTAACTGTATATCTGCTTTTATGTCATCCAAATCATGTTTTTTTGTAGTCTGTGACTTTAGTTTTTGTCATGTTGTGCTCTAGTCCGGCTCTCGGGTACTTTCCTTTATGGTGAATCTCTGGGCTCCAATGTATGTTGCTTCATATGGACTGGTAGGTGTGCTCACTGTGGTTTTTAGGTCTCACTTAAGACAGTGAATGCACTGTTGCTTGGGGGAACCTTTGCTTTCGATACAGTGGGCTTATTGCCTGCCCATTACTTACCATTGTTTGGCTCCATTGTCACTTGCATTTCCTTGCTTCTTATTGGTCAGTTGCGGTAGGCTTCCTTCCTCTTTGTGAGTTTGTACCTCCCATGGAGCATGGACACATTACTTGAGTCCCTTTACAGTTCACTTTTTTAAGGTGCTACTTTTTTCTTTCTGTTTACGCACTCTACGGGAGTGTGTTTTCAGTTGGATCCCTCGTGTACTCTCCACCCTCCATGTTCCTTTGCTAGGGACACAGCCAGTGAAAGTGCACCTCGTGCCCTCACTTACCTATGAAAATGATAGACATGCAGGGGGGAAAATGAATTAATCTGGCCTTTTCTTTCTTTCAGCACCTTCGCCTTTAACCGCATGCGTGCGGCGGGTTTTTTCGCGCTGCACGGCTTTTTTTTAAAAGCCGCGTTACATGACGAGCTCAGCTCGTCATGAGCGTGCGAGCGGCACAACTCATGACGAGCTCAGCTCGTCATGAGCGGGGAAGGGGTTAATGGCCATTTTACAGCAATGGTGTATTTTTTTATTATGACTAACGCGAAATTGAAAGCAAATATGAAAAAAAACAGTTTCCATGTAAAAGGTTTTCTTTTTTAACATATTTTGTGCCTGTCATCCACTTGCATGCCACCTATTAAATATATTTTTGTCATGTAAATTGGCGATTGTATAGTGCTGTCCTGCCAGGTGTAGCACATGCCCTTAAGAAAAAGGCCTGTGTTGATTTGCTTTTTTCTGATCTGGCTGCCTGAGTCGAAACAGAATGCTAAATGGCATCTAAACCCTTGACCCTTCGTTAAAACTCATGCAAAATGCAACACGTGCTGCCTCCTCGCGGTTCAAAGGCTGACTATATAAACAGTGGCATCCATATTGTCCATGGGAACTCCGTGCCCCGTGCCAGGGAAATACTTACGCAGATTTCTGAGGCTGCACCCAACACCTCATTAGTATATGTCCTTGTAGGAATAGCCGAAATGTATACAAACGCGATGATTATATTCCGAGTGATATTTTAGGAACCATTGTTAACCATCACACATGTTCCCAGCTGTAGGCACGTACGGCTAAGAGACCTCTGAATACTGTTATATCAGAGTGTATTAGAGATACATTGATAATGTAACAGTGAATCACAAGAAGGCAGAGCCCAAAAAAGCCTATTCTTAATGTTGAAGACGTTCATATAATTCACAAAGTTTCATACACCGTCAACATGGTTACTTGCGGGCAGCGTTTGGAGGCGTAGCACGAAATGTTAGCGCCCTCTGCAGAATGTGAGGAGGGCCCCAGGACACTAGTATCTCTCAAAAATCTATAGGGTGTATACTGAATGGGGGCGCCTGGAGGGTGGGTACCTCTGGCGCAGCAGGCCTGGTTTAGCCCCCTGGCAGTGTTATGTTGCATGGGACTGGGTGCTTGAAGCACCAACCCAGTGGCAGTGGTGCCGGTGCATCCATATATTGTGTTCAATTAACTTCCCATGCGATAAGGTGTGCAATTACAAAATTCCACATTAGGCATTCACACATGCATGGTCTACACGTCACCCACATAGGGTGGCCCATCAGGCCACTGACACACGCAGGTCTCACTGGTGCACATGCGACCACTGGCAAAGATGCGGAGTTGAAGTTGCTTAGTGCCCTGACTTTCACTTGAATTAATGTTTTTTCCTTAACACATGAAATAGTGGCTCTTCTACTCTCAAGAACAAGGCGCAGCACTCCATTTTGACGTAAACATCACTGACCGAATCAAGAGGTGCTTTTAGCCTATACAGCACTTTATACGGATGTCAGTACAGTCACCTAGTGGACTGTTTGTGACAATGTTTGTCATGAGAGCCCAAAACAGTTTCATGAAGCTCAGGTCCATGCCTGGTTTTCAGGACAAGCAGTGTGTGATGCTATTGATGTGGAATACCTTGAGCCTGGCTGGCCGTTGGAATGCTGCGAAAGAATTGTGTACAGACCACTCTATGCTGAATTATTTTGATGTGCAACAAATTTACATTCTAAATGTTCCTTCCTTAGACAGGGCAATGGCATTTCATGTTCCACGTTATCAGAGAGCATGCAAAGGACGGCATATGGTACAACGCTGTCATTTTTAAATATAAATATAAAAAATTCCATACTTATGCATCAGAAGGCGAAGCGGACAACACGTGGTTTCCAGGTTACGTTACCAAGATTTCTGTTAGATAACAACTTAAAAGAACATAAGAAATGTTATAATGTAGATGAATTGACGCCACTTCTTTATTCTCATTATTTTTTTTACTTCATAGTTACCATAACACAACATTTACATTAGTGATCTGTAGTATTGAATAAAGACGTTAATAAGGGTAAGTAATCAGTAAGGTTTTTGGCGCAGTCAAGGTTGGCAGTATTGAAATACACGTTTTTTCTGTTCATTAAAATGCAGTTGAGTCAATGATCTGTTTTTTAACTCAGTGGCCTCTAGGTCATCCTCCCAGCTCCCGTTTCCACTGCATGGCTGCTATCCATCAATGCCACATAAATTCATTGTTTCCTCCCCACATGCCACGTTAAATGTTTTCAAATATATAGGATAAGGGCTTTGGATCAGGAACAAGAATATTTCTCTCTCACCCACACTATTGGTGTTCAATTCACCTTCTATTGGTACTTGAAAAGCAAAGCATGATGGACTATTTTACACCTCCTAGACACATTCCATACAGAAAGCATTTGTTTCTGTTTTTCCAGTGCAGCAGTCTTTTAAGCTTTGCCTAGACAGCGCAAGCGCGGTTTCTTCTGATCTTTTGTTTTCTAACAGAGGGCTTACAGACTTCCCATTCGTTGGCTTCATTGTCACTCATTTGCTTGCTCCTTGCCCACTGGCAATTTTTTTAAGCTGTCAGTATCATAGCACTTTGTAGTTATTATTATTATTTTGTTTTTTAACTTTTAGCTGTACTGCTGTACTATATGGCTAAAAAGACACTGACAAAGCCAATAGCTTTCTCATAGGTGAGACCTATTGGCCTTCGAGAGCCCGTCACCTGGCCTGGGAGGTCTTTATGAGGCAGTAACAATGATGAAATACTCTTGTTATGAACTGTCACAGCAGTGAGGTAGATTTGTCAAGTGGTGTAAACGCCCGCGTCTTCCAATCACCGACTTCTTTCTGCCAGTGAGGGTTCATTTCAGTGGAATGGTCCAGAGAGTCGAGCAGGCTTCATTCCCACGGGGTCTGTGCTGTTTGCATCAATGGACGCGACCCCCAGAGGCCTGGGAATAACTCTAATAGGTACAGGGATGTTTTCGCGTTTTTGAGACTTAAATTTAAAAGTTTTAAAACGTTATGATGTATGAAGCTGAAAAACTAAAGGACTGCACTTCATGTTCAAACAAAAACTGCTGCGATGCACGACTGCGAGGCAGCGACTTGGCATAAAAAGCAATTTATTCACAAGGAATAACACAAGTTAATCTGCAATGTGTCTCTGGTGAGATAATGACAGGAGATCGAAAGGGCTGCGGGGGGGTTCAGGCCCCGTAGATGGGGGTTTCAGACCCTGTGGATGGGGGGGTTCAGACCCCGTAGATGGGGGGGGGTTCAGACCCCGTACATAGGGGGGGTTCAGACCCCGTACATAGGGGGGATTCAGACCCCGTACATAGGGGGGATTCAGACCCCGTAGATGGAGGGGGTTCAGACCCCGTAGACGGGAGGGGGGCGTGGAGGGGGGGGGGGTTCAGGCCCCGTAGATGGGGGGTTCAGGCCCCGTAGACGGGAGGGAAGCGTGGAGGGGGGTGGTTCAGGCCCCGTAGATGGGGAGTTCAGGCCCCGTAGACGGGAGGGGGCGTGGAGGGGGGTGGTTCAGGCCCCGTAGACGGGAGGGGGGCGTGGAGGGGGGGTTCAGGCCCCGTAGACGGGAGGGAAGCGTGGAGGCGGGTGGTTCAGGCCCCGTAGACGGGAGGGAAGCGTGGAGGGGGGGTGGTTCAGGCCCCGTAGATGGGGGGGGGTTCAGGCCCCGTAGACGGGAGGGAAGCGTGGAGGGGGGGTGGTTCAGGCCCCGTAGATGGGGGGGTTCAGGCCCCGTAGACGGGAGGGAAGCGTGGAGGGGAGGTGGTTCAGGCCCCGTAGATGGGGGGGTTCAGACCCCGTAGACGGGAGGGAAGCGTGGAGGGGAGGTGGTTCAGGCCCCGTAGATGGGGGGGGGGGTTCAGGCCCCGTAGACGGGAGGGGAGCGTGGAGGGGAGGTGGTTCAGGCCCCGTAGATGGGGGGGTTCAGACCCCGTAGACGGGAGGGAAGCGTGGAGGGGAGGTAGTTCAGGCCCCGTAGATGGGGGGGTTCAGACCCCGTAGAAGGGAGGGAAGCGTGGAGGGGAGGTGGTTCAGGCCCCGTAGATGGGGGGTTCAGGCCCCGTAGACGGGAGGGAAGCGTGGAGGGGGGTGGTTCAGGCCCCGTAGACGGGAGAGGGGCGTGGTTCAGGCCCCGTAGATGGGGGGGTTCAGGCCCCGTAGACGGGAGGGGGGCGTGGAGGGGGTGGTTCAGGCCCCGTAGACGGGAGGGGGGCGTGGAGGGGGGGGGTGGTTCAGGCCCCGTAGACGGGAGGGGGGCGTGGAGGGGGGCGTGGAGGGGGGGTTCAGGCCCCATAGATGGGGGGTTCAGGCCCCGTAGACGGGAGGGAAGCGTTGAGGCGGGTGGTTCAGGCCCCGTAGACGGGAGGGAAGCTTGGAGGGGGGGGTGGTTCAGGCCCCGTAGATGGGGGGGGTTCAGGCCCCGTAGACGGGAGGGAAGCGTGGAGGGGGGGTGGTTCAGGCCCCGTAGATGGGGGGGGGTTCAGGCCCCGTAGACGGGAGGGAAGCGTGGAGGGGAGGTGGTTCAGGCCCCGTAGATGGGGGGGTTCAGACCCCGTAGACGGGAGGGAAGCGTGGAGGGGAGGTGGTTCAGGGCCCGTAGATGGGGGGGGTTCAGGCCCCGTAGACGGGAGGGAAGCGTGGAGGGGAGGTGGTTCAGGCCCCGTAGATGGGGGGGTTCAGACCCCGTAGACGGGAGGGAAGCGTGGAGGGGAGGTGGTTCAGGCCCCGTAGATGGGGGGTTCAGGCCCCGTAGACGGGAGGGAAGCGTGGAGGGGGGTGGTTCAGGCCCCGTAGATGGGGGGGTTCAGACCCCGTAGACGGGAGGGGGGCGTGGGGGGGGGGTTCAGGTCCCGTAGATAGAGAGGGGTTCAGAGCCCGTGGAGGGGGGTGGTTCAGGCCCCGTAGATGGGGGGTTCAGACCCCGTAGACGGGAGGGGGGTGGAGGGGGGTGGTTCAGGCCCCGTAGATAGAGAGGGGTTCAGAGCCCGTAGATGGGGGGGGTTCAGGCCCCGTAGACGGGAGGGAAGCGTGGAGGGGGGTGGTTCAGGCCCCGTAGATGGGGGGGTTCAGACCCCGTAGACGGGAGGGGGGCGTGGGGTTCAGGCCCCGTAGATAGAGAGGGGTTCAGAGCCCGTGGAGGGGGGGTGGTTCAGGCCCCGTAGATGGGGGGGTTCAGACCCCTTAGACGGGAGGGGGGCGTGGAGGGGGGGTTCAGGCCCCGTAGACGGGAGGGGGGCGTGGGGGGGGGTTCAGGCCCCGTAGATAGAGAGGGGTTCAGAGCCCGTGGAGGGGGGGTGGTTCAGGCCCCGTAGATGGGGGGGTTCAGACCCCTTAGACGGGAGGGGGGCGTGGAGGGGGGGTTCAGACCCTGAGGATGGGAGGGGAGCGTTGGGGGGGGGGGGGGGGTTCAGACCCTGTGAGTGTGGCGAGGGGAGTTGGGGTCCAGGGCCTCTCGTAGTCTTATCAGGGTTGGTCTGGGGGGGGGGCCGGGCCCCCCATTAACCTTCGACCGTCCTCGGCCGCTCCAGCCCCCGCCGGGTCAGGGGTGTGCGGTGGGGCCCTCTCACGCTCATATCTTGGGTTGGTCTGGGCCTCCATTAATCTCAGACCCCCCCCCCCCTCCGGGCCTCCATTAATCTCAGACCCCCCCCCCCGGGCCTCCATTAATCTCAGACCCCCCCCCGGGCCTCCATTAATCTCAGACCCCCCCCCCCGGGCCTCCATTAATCTCAGACCCCCCCCCCCGGGCCTCCATTAATCTCAGACCCCCCCCCCCCGGGCCTCCATTAATCTCAGACCCCCCCCCCGGGCCTCCATTAATCTCAGACCCCCCCCCCGGGCCTCCATTAATCTCAGACCCCCCCCCCCCGGGCCTCCATTAATCTCAGACCCCCCCACCCCCCCGGGGGGCTGCGCACAGCGAGGGCCTCTGTTGTCCGGAAGACAGGAGCGCGGCGTTTCCACTTCCGGGTGAGCCAGAGTCCGCAGCAGCTCTGACTGTTGACCCCGCCCACACCATGACGCACCATAACCTTTTCCACTTCCGGGTCGGCGGCGGCAGTGAACGCTGAGTGTATTAATTCCGTTTCCTGTGCCCGGAGTTGCTCTTCCGGGTCAGTGAGGGCAGCGTCAGCAGCGGAGCCGCTCAGACTCATCCCGCGCCCCCTCCCAGCTGCACAGAAGAGGGGGGTCTGTGGCTGTCTTGACCCCCTGACCCCCGGGGGCAGCCCCCCCCCCCCGGCCCCAGTGCTGCCCTCCCCAGGAGGAGGAGGACAGAGCCTGCTGAGGTGGGAGAGTGTCAGCACCAGCAGGGGACGTATAGAGGGCTCTGTCTGTCTGTCCGTCCAGGAGGAAGGAGCCCCCACCCGCCCTCAGCTCTCTTCACCTCCAGACCCCCCAGGCCTGACCCCCCCCAGGAGGAGGAGGAGGAGAATGAGGAGGAGAGAGCCTGCTGAGGTAGGAGACTGTCAGCAGCTTCTGCTGTGTTTGTGGCCATAGACTGAGCAGTGAATGAGGCCGGGGCTCGGTATATTCAGCATCAATCGTTTATGGGAACCAGAGCAGCAGTCTGTCTCCCTAACGCTCGCTGGCCAGACACAAACGGACTCTCATAAGATTCCAGTTGAGGCAGAGCGATCTATATTCAGAATATAAGGTAGGACATGGAGGGTATAAACCATAGAGTAAACCAAGACAAGTAATGTACAACACAGTCCTGGGGGGAGTCTCTGCTGGAGCGTTCCTTCCGGTCTGGGGTTGTAGTATGTGATTATTATTTGTGTTAAAGGGGGGGTTGAGCCCTACACTGCATCTCACTGCACTGTGAGGAATCTACGCATGCTGCACTGCATCATGATGAACCTATGCACGCTGCATCTCACTGCTCTATGAGAAATGTGTGCACTGCACTGCATCTTACTGCACTACCAGGGTTATTTATACAGGATCTCTGCCACGATCTGGGCTAAGCTGGGCTCTTCTGTCCAGTGGCCCCATGGGGGGCTTTCCTACCAGCCCTGGGGGTGTTTGTGGGCATCATGTGTGCTAAAGAGAGGATCTGTGCACACTGCGCTTTATATGACTGCACTGTGAAGAATCTGTGCACACTGCATCATACTGCACTGTGAGAAATATGTGTGCTACACTAACCTTGCCTGCACTTGGAGGACTCTGTGCACGCTGCACTGCATTTTACTGCTCTATGATGAATCTGTGCATGCTGCACTGCATCTTACTGCACTATGATGAATCTGTGCGCACTGCATCTTACTGCACTATGATGAATCTGTGCACGCTGCACTGCATCTTACTGCACTATGATGAATCTGTGCACTGCATCTTACTGCACTATGATGAATCTGTGCGCACTGCACCTTACTGCACTATGATGAATCTGCATGCTGCACTGCATCTTACTGCACTATGATGATTCTGTGCACACTGCACCTTACTGCACTATGATGAATCTGCATGCTGCACTGCATCTTACTGCACTATGATGAATCTGTGCACACTGCACTGCACCTTAATGCACTATGGTGAATCTGTGCACGCTGCACTGCATTTTGATTGTCACTCTCATTTGTGTGCTTCTTATTCGATGGCTTTCCTTGTTCCAGCTTGTCGATCTTGTGCTTGTCCCTCTCCTGGACCGTAGCCTCTTTTCTATTTCTCTGATTGGCTGGCTTCTACCCTTCCACTGATCACTTTTTGGGAAGTTTCTTTTTCTTTTTGGTTAAGCTCTCCATGATAGTATCTTTTGTTCCAGCTCTCTCCTTCCCTCACTGATGTGTTTCCCCCAAATGTCCCCCTAAACGTCGTGTTTCTGTTGCATGTATTTCTCCTCCAACCCTCACACAAGCTCTGTGTTGCTCTTACCGATGTTTGTCTCACCCCCATTTCCTGTACTTCTGTCACGTGTATGTTCTCCTGGCTCTCTGGTGTGCTTCCTGCTCTCTGGTGTGCTTCCTGCCTCTCTGGTGTGCTCCTGGCTCTCTGGTGTGCTTCCTGCTCTCTGGTGTGTTCCCTGCTCTTTGGTGTGTTCCCGGCTCTCTGGTGTGCTCCCTGCTCTCTGGTGTGCTCCCTGCTCTCTGACGTGCTCCCTGCTCTCTCTGGGGTGCTCCTGGCTCTCGCTGGGGTGCTCCTGGCTCTCGCTGGGGTGCTCCTGGCTCTCGCTGGGGTGCTCCTGGCTCTCTCTGGGGTGCTCCTGGCTCTCTCTGGGGTGCTCCTGGCTCTCTCTGGTGTGCTCCTGCCTCTCTCTGGTGTGCTCCTGCCTCTCTCTGGTGTGCTCCTGCCTCTCTCTGGTGTGCTCCTGCCTCTCTCTGGTGTGCTCCTGCCTCTCTCTGGTGTGCTCCTGCCTCTCTCTGGTGTGCTCCTGGCTCTCTCTGGTGTGCTCCTGGCTCTCTTGTGTTCTTTCTGGCTCTCTTGTGTTCTTTCTGGCTCTCTGGTGTGCTCCTGGCTCTCTCTGGTGTGCTCCTGGCTCTCTCTGGTGTGCTCCTGGCTCTCTCTGGTGTGCTCCTGGCTCTCTCTGGGGTGCTCCTGGCTCTCTCTGGGGTGCTCCTGGCTCTCTCTGGGGTGCTCCTGGCTCTCTCTGGTGTGCTCCCGGCTCTCTCTGGTGTGCTCCCGGCTCTCTCTGGTGTGCTCCCGGCTCTCTCTGGTGTGCTCCCGGCTCTCTCTGGTGTGCTCCTGGCTCTCTCTGGTGTGCTCCTGGCTCTCTCTGGTGTGCTCCTGGCTCTCTCTGGTGTGCTCCTGGCTCTCTCTGGTGTGCTCCTGGCTCTCTCTGGTGTGCTTCCTGGCTCTCTGGTGTGCTTCCTCTTCCTACCAACCTGCGCTGTCAAAAACAATTTGGCTAAATCTTGGCAGAGCTCTGGATTAATTACTCCTTTCTTAACTACGACAAGTGAAAGCCACGTGGATCTGTGGAAAAACCATCTACTGTGAGGGGTAATATATCAAGGCTAAACTTCTGTAAACAGGAGGTCAACGGTTCAAATCCCACACCTACCCTTATGACGCCTACCCTTATGACGCCTACCCTTATGACGCCTACCCTTATGACGCCTACCCTTATGACGCCTACCCTTATGACGCCTACCCTTATGACGCCTACTCTCATGACGCCTTCTCTCATGACGCCTACCCTTATGACGCCTACCCTTATGACGCCTACCCTTATGACGCCTACCCTTATGACGCCTACCCTTATGACGCCTACCCATATGACGCCTACCCTTATGACGCCTACCCTTATGACGCCTACCCTTATGACGCCTACCCTTATGACGCCTACCCTTATGACGCCTACCCTTATGACACCTACCCTTATGACGCCTACCCATATGACGCCTACCCATATGACGCCTACCCATATGACGCCTACCCATATGACGCCTACCCTTATGACGCCTACCCATATGATGCCTGCACTTATCATAAGGGGTAATATGTATCACAGCTGAACTTATGTGATCTGGAGGTCAGCGGTTTGACTCCCACGCCTACTCTCATGACGCCTACTCTCATGACGCCTTCTCTCATGACGCCTTCTCTCATGACGCCTTCTCTCATGACGCCTTCTCTCATGACGCCTTCTCTCATGACGCCTACTCTCATGACGCCTACTCTCATGACGCCTTCTCTCATGACGCCTACTCTTATGACGCCTTCTCTCATGACGCCTTCTCTCATGACGCCTACTCTCATGACGCCTTCTCTCATGACGCCTTCTCTCATGACGCCTTCTCTCATGACGCCTTCTCTCATGACGCCTACTCTTATGACGCCTACTCTTATCATAAGGGGTAATATGTATCCCAGCTGAACTTATGTGATCTGGAGGTCAGCGGTTTGACTCCCACGCCTACTCTCATGACGCCTACTCTCATGACGCCTTCTCTCATGACGCCTACTCTCATGACGCCTACTCTCATGACGCCTTCTCTCATGACGCCTTCTCTCATGACGCCTTCTCTCATGACACCTTCTCTTATGCTGCCTACTCTTATGCTGCCTACTCTTATGATGCCTACTCTTATGACGCCTACTCTTATGACGCCTACTCTTATCATAAGGGGTAACATATATCCCAGCTAAACTTATGTGATCTGGAGGTCAGCGGTTTGACTCCCACGCCTACTCTCATGACGCCTACTCTCATGACGCCTTCTCTCATGACGCCTACTCTCATGACGCCTTCTCTCATGACGCCTACTCTCATGACGCCTTCTCTCATGACGCCTACTCTCATGACGCCTTCTCTCATGACGCCTTCTCTCATGACGCCTTCTCTCATGACGCCTACTCTCATGACGCCTTCTCTCATGACGCCTTCTCTCATGACGCCTTCTCTCATGACGCCTACTCTCATGATGCCTACTCTCATGACGCCTACTCTCATGACGCCTACTCTCATGACGCCTAATCTCATGACGCCTTCTCTCATGACGCCTTCTCTCATGACGCCTTCTCTCATGACGCCTACTCTTATGACGCCTACTCTTATCATAAGGGGTAATATGTATCCCAGCTGAACTTATGTGACCTGGAGGTCAGCGGTTTGACTCCCACGCCTACTCTCATGACGCCTACTCTCATGACGCCTACTTTCATGACGCCTACTTTCATGACGCCTTCTCTCATGACGCCTTCTCTCATGACGCCTTCTCTCATGACACCTTCTCTTATGACGCCTACTCTTATCATAAGGGGTAACATATATCCCAGCTAAACTTATGTGATCTGGAGGTCGGCGGTTCAACTCACACGCATACTCTTATGCTGCCTACTCTTATGCTGCCTACTCTTATGATGCCTACTCTTATGACGCCTACTCTTATGACGCCTACTCTTATCATAAGGGGTAATATATATCCCAGCTAAACTTATGTGATCTGGAGGTCAGCGGTTCGACTCCCACGGCTAGTCTTATGACGCCTGCTCTTATGACGCCTGCTCTTATGACGCCTGCTCTTATGACGCCTGCTCTTATGACGCCTGCTCTTATGACGCCTGCTCTTATGACGCCTGCTCTTATGGCGCCTGCACTTATGGCGCCTGCTCTCATGGCGCCTGCTCTCATGACGCCTTCTCTCATGACGCCTTCTCTCATGACGCCTACTCTTATGACGCCTACTCTTATCATAAGGGGTAATATATATCCCAGCTAAACTTATGTGATCTGGAGGTCAGCGGTTCGACTCCCACGCCTACTCTTATGACGCCTACTCTTATGACGCCTACTCTTATGATGCCTGCACTTATCATAAGGGGTAATATATATCCCAGCTAAACTTATGTGATCTGTAGGTCAGCGGTTCGACTTCTTGCAGAACCAGCTCAAACCTCAGTCTTCTGAAGTTGGTACATTTGAGTAGCTGTCAAATGGTTGATTGCACTTTCTATGTGCATCACTTTCAAAAGGGCAGGAGTGTGGTATGAAGTGCCCGATAAAAAAAAAACCATTATGGTTGTAGTTTATGCTCAGGCAGCATATGGTAAAGAGACTCCAAGTGCATGTTGTGTCCTGGTGCAGAATACCCTGTAGTGGACACGCAGTCAATCAGTCGATCAGTAGATTTTTAGAGTGCTACTTGTCACCCGTGAGGGTACCCAGGAGCAGCAGTAGTTCGTGATGTGTGATGACTCCTGGCTCTCTCTGGTGTGCTCCTGGCTCTCTTGTGTTCTTTCTGGCTCTCTTGTGTTCTTTCTGGCTCTCTGGTGTGCTCCTGGCTCTCTCTGGTGTGCTCCTGGCTCTCTCTGGTGTGCTCCTGGCTCTCTCTGGGGTGCTCCTGGCTCTCTCTGGGGTGCTCCTGGCTCTCTCTGGGGTGCTCCTGGCTCTCTCTGGTGTGCTCCCGGCTCTCTCTGGTGTGCTCCCGGCTCTCTCTGGTGTGCTCCCGGCTCTCTCTGGTGTGCTCCCGGCTCTCTCTGGTGTGCTCCTGGCTCTCTCTGGTGTGCTCCTGGCTCTCTCTGGTGTGCTCCTGGCTCTCTCTGGTGTGCTCCTGGCTCTCTCTGGTGTGCTCCTGGCTCTCTCTGGTGTGCTCCTGGCTCTCTCTGGTGTGCTCCTGGCTCTCTCTGGTGTGCTTCCTGGCTCTCTGGTGTGCTTCCTCTTCCTACCAACCTGCGCTGTCAAAAACAATTTGGCTAAATCTTGGCAGAGCTCTGGATTAATTACTCCTTTCTTAACTACGACAAGTGAAAGCCACGTGGATCTGTGGAAAAACCATCTACTGTGAGGGGTAATATATCAAGGCTAAACTTCTGTAAACAGGAGGTCAACGGTTCAAATCCCACACCTACCCTTATGACGCCTACCCTTATGACGCCTACCCTTATGACGCCTACCCTTATGACGCCTACCCTTATGACGCCTACCCTTATGACGCCTACCCTTATGACGCCTACCCTTATGACGCCTACCCTTATGACGCCTACCCTTATGACGCCTACTCTCATGACGCCTACCCTTATGACGCCTACCCTTATGACGCCTACCCTTATGACGCCTACCCTTATGACGCCTACCCTTATGACGCCTACCCATATGACGCCTACCCTTATGACGCCTACCCTTATGACGCCTACCCTTATGACGCCTACCCTTATGACGCCTACCCTTATGACACCTACCCTTATGACGCCTACCCATATGACGCCTACCCATATGACGCCTACCCATATGACGCCTACCCTTATGACGCCTACCCATATGATGCCTGCACTTATCATAAGGGGTAATATGTATCACAGCTGAACTTATGTGATCTGGAGGTCAGCGGTTTGACTCCCACGCCTACTCTCATGACGCCTACTCTCATGACGCCTTCTCTCATGACGCCTTCTCTCATGACGCCTTCTCTCATGACGCCTTCTCTCATGACGCCTACTCTCATGACGCCTACTCTCATGACGCCTTCTCTCATGACGCCTACTCTTATGACGCCTTCTCTCATGACGCCTTCTCTCATGACGCCTACTCTCATGACGCCTTCTCTCATGACGCCTTCTCTCATGACGCCTTCTCTCATGACGCCTTCTCTCATGACGCCTACTCTTATGACGCCTACTCTTATCATAAGGGGTAATATGTATCCCAGCTGAACTTATGTGATCTGGAGGTCAGCGGTTTGACTCCCACGCCTACTCTCATGACGCCTACTCTCATGACGCCTTCTCTCATGACGCCTACTCTCATGACGCCTACTCTCATGACGCCTTCTCTCATGACGCCTTCTCTCATGACGCCTTCTCTCATGACACCTTCTCTTATGCTGCCTACTCTTATGCTGCCTACTCTTATGATGCCTACTCTTATGACGCCTACTCTTATGACGCCTACTCTTATCATAAGGGGTAACATATATCCCAGCTAAACTTATGTGATCTGGAGGTCAGCGGTTTGACTCCCACGCCTACTCTCATGACGCCTACTCTCATGACGCCTTCTCTCATGACGCCTACTCTCATGACGCCTTCTCTCATGACGCCTACTCTCATGACGCCTACTCTCATGACGCCTTCTCTCATGACGCCTTCTCTCATGACGCCTACTCTCATGACGCCTTCTCTCATGACGCCTTCTCTCATGACGCCTTCTCTCATGACGCCTTCTCTCATGACGCCTACTCTCATGACGCCTACTCTCATGACGCCTTCTCTCATGACGCCTACTCTTATGACGCCTTCTCTCATGACGCCTTCTCTCATGACGCCTACTCTCATGACGCCTTCTCTCATGACGCCTTCTCTCATGACGCCTTCTCTCATGACGCCTTCTCTCATGACGCCTACTCTTATGACGCCTACTCTTATCATAAGGGGTAATATGTATCCCAGCTGAACTTATGTGATCTGGAGGTCAGCGGTTTGACTCCCACGCCTACTCTCATGACGCCTACTCTCATGACGCCTTCTCTCATGACGCCTACTCTCATGACGCCTACTCTCATGACGCCTTCTCTCATGACGCCTTCTCTCATGACGCCTTCTCTCATGACGCCTTCTCTCATGACACCTTCTCTTATGCTGCCTACTCTTATGCTGCCTACTCTTATGATGCCTACTCTTATGACGCCTACTCTTATGACGCCTACTCTTATCATAAGGGGTAACATATATCCCAGCTAAACTTATGTGATCTGGAGGTCAGCGGTTTGACTCCCACGCCTACTCTCATGACGCCTACTCTCATGACGCCTTCTCTCATGACGCCTACTCTCATGACGCCTTCTCTCATGACGCCTACTCTCATGACGCCTTCTCTCATGACGCCTACTCTCATGACGCCTTCTCTCATGACGCCTTCTCTCATGACGCCTTCTCTCATGACGCCTACTCTCATGACGCCTTCTCTCATGACGCCTTCTCTCATGACGCCTTCTCTCATGACGCCTACTCTCATGATGCCTACTCTCATGACGCCTACTCTCATGACGCCTACTCTCATGACGCCTAATCTCATGACGCCTTCTCTCATGACGCCTTCTCTCATGACGCCTTCTCTCATGACGCCTACTCTTATGACGCCTACTCTTATCATAAGGGGTAATATGTATCCCAGCTGAACTTATGTGACCTGGAGGTCAGCGGTTTGACTCCCACGCCTACTCTCATGACGCCTACTCTCATGACGCCTACTTTCATGACGCCTACTTTCATGACGCCTTCTCTCATGACGCCTTCTCTCATGACGCCTTCTCTCATGACACCTTCTCTTATGACGCCTACTCTTATCATAAGGGGTAACATATATCCCAGCTAAACTTATGTGATCTGGAGGTCGGCGGTTCAACTCACACGCATACTCTTATGCTGCCTACTCTTATGCTGCCTACTCTTATGATGCCTACTCTTATGACGCCTACTCTTATGACGCCTACTCTTATCATAAGGGGTAATATATATCCCAGCTAAACTTATGTGATCTGGAGGTCAGCGGTTCGACTCCCACGGCTAGTCTTATGACGCCTGCTCTTATGACGCCTGCTCTTATGACGCCTGCTCTTATGACGCCTGCTCTTATGACGCCTGCTCTTATGACGCCTGCTCTTATGACGCCTGCTCTTATGGCGCCTGCACTTATGGCGCCTGCTCTCATGGCGCCTGCTCTCATGACGCCTTCTCTCATGACGCCTTCTCTCATGACGCCTACTCTTATGACGCCTACTCTTATCATAAGGGGTAATATATATCCCAGCTAAACTTATGTGATCTGGAGGTCAGCGGTTCGACTCCCACGCCTACTCTTATGACGCCTACTCTTATGACGCCTACTCTTATGATGCCTGCACTTATCATAAGGGGTAATATATATCCCAGCTAAACTTATGTGATCTGTAGGTCAGCGGTTCGACTTCTTGCAGAACCAGCTCAAACCTCAGTCTTCTGAAGTTGGTACATTTGAGTAGCTGTCAAATGGTTGATTGCACTTTCTATGTGCATCACTTTCAAAAGGGCAGGAGTGTGGTATGAAGTGCCCGATAAAAAAAAAACCATTATGGTTGTAGTTTATGCTCAGGCAGCATATGGTAAAGAGACTCCAAGTGCATGTTGTGTCCTGGTGCAGAATACCCTGTAGTGGACACGCAGTCAATCAGTCGATCAGTAGATTTTTAGAGTGCTACTTGTCACCCGTGAGGGTACCCAGGAGCAGCAGTAGTTCGTGATGTGTGATGACTCCTGGCTCTCTCTGGTGTGCTCCTGGCTCTCTTGTGTTCTTTCTGGCTCTCTTGTGTTCTTTCTGGCTCTCTGGTGTGCTCCTGGCTCTCTCTGGTGTGCTCCTGGCTCTCTCTGGTGTGCTCCTGGCTCTCTCTGGGGTGCTCCTGGCTCTCTCTGGGGTGCTCCTGGCTCTCTCTGGGGTGCTCCTGGCTCTCTCTGGTGTGCTCCCGGCTCTCTCTGGTGTGCTCCCGGCTCTCTCTGGTGTGCTCCCGGCTCTCTCTGGTGTGCTCCCGGCTCTCTCTGGTGTGCTCCTGGCTCTCTCTGGTGTGCTCCTGGCTCTCTCTGGTGTGCTCCTGGCTCTCTCTGGTGTGCTCCTGGCTCTCTCTGGTGTGCTCCTGGCTCTCTCTGGTGTGCTCCTGGCTCTCTCTGGTGTGCTTCCTGGCTCTCTGGTGTGCTTCCTCTTCCTACCAACCTGCGCTGTCAAAAACAATTTGGCTAAATCTTGGCAGAGCTCTGGATTAATTACTCCTTTCTTAACTACGACAAGTGAAAGCCACGTGGATCTGTGGAAAAACCATCTACTGTGAGGGGTAATATATCAAGGCTAAACTTCTGTAAACAGGAGGTCAACGGTTCAAATCCCACACCTACCCTTATGACGCCTACCCTTATGACGCCTACCCTTATGACGCCTACCCTTATGACGCCTACCCTTATGACGCCTACCCTTATGACGCCTACCCTTATGACGCCTACCCTTATGACGCCTACTCTCATGACGCCTTCTCTCATGACGCCTACCCTTATGACGCCTACCCTTATGACGCCTACCCTTATGACGCCTACCCTTATGACGCCTACCCTTATGACGCCTACCCTTATGACGCCTACCCTTATGACACCTACCCTTATGACGCCTACCCATATGACGCCTACCCATATGACGCCTACCCATATGACGCCTACCCTTATGACGCCTACCCATATGATGCCTGCACTTATCATAAGGGGTAATATGTATCACAGCTGAACTTATGTGATCTGGAGGTCAGCGGTTTGACTCCCACGCCTACTCTCATGACGCCTACTCTCATGACGCCTTCTCTCATGACGCCTTCTCTCATGACGCCTTCTCTCATGACGCCTTCTCTCATGACGCCTACTCTCATGACGCCTACTCTCATGACGCCTTCTCTCATGACGCCTACTCTTATGACGCCTTCTCTCATGACGCCTTCTCTCATGACGCCTACTCTCATGACGCCTTCTCTCATGACGCCTTCTCTCATGACGCCTTCTCTCATGACGCCTTCTCTCATGACGCCTACTCTTATGACGCCTACTCTTATCATAAGGGGTAATATGTATCCCAGCTGAACTTATGTGATCTGGAGGTCAGCGGTTTGACTCCCACGCCTACTCTCATGACGCCTACTCTCATGACGCCTTCTCTCATGACGCCTACTCTCATGACGCCTACTCTCATGACGCCTTCTCTCATGACGCCTTCTCTCATGACGCCTTCTCTCATGACGCCTTCTCTCATGACACCTTCTCTTATGCTGCCTACTCTTATGCTGCCTACTCTTATGATGCCTACTCTTATGACGCCTACTCTTATGACGCCTACTCTTATCATAAGGGGTAACATATATCCCAGCTAAACTTATGTGATCTGGAGGTCAGCGGTTTGACTCCCACGCCTACTCTCATGACGCCTACTCTCATGACGCCTTCTCTCATGACGCCTACTCTCATGACGCCTTCTCTCATGACGCCTACTCTCATGACGCCTTCTCTCATGACGCCTACTCTCATGACGCCTACTCTCATGACGCCTTCTCTCATGACGCCTTCTCTCATGACGCCTACTCTCATGACGCCTTCTCTCATGACGCCTTCTCTCATGACGCCTACTCTCATGATGCCTACTCTCATGACGCCTACTCTCATGACGCCTACTCTCATGACGCCTACTCTCATGACGCCTAATCTCATGACGCCTTCTCTCATGACGCCTTATCTCATGACGCCTTCTCTCATGACGCCTACTCTTATGACGCCTACTCTTATCATAAGGGGTAATATGTATCCCAGCTGAACTTATGTGACCTGGAGGTCAGCGGTTTGACTCCCACGCCTACTCTCATGACGCCTACTCTCATGACGCCTACTTTCATGACGCCTACTTTCATGACGCCTTCTCTCATGACGCCTTCTCTCATGACGCCTTCTCTCATGACACCTTCTCTTATGACGCCTACTCTTATCATAAGGGGTAACATATATCCCAGCTAAACTTATGTGATCTGGAGGTCGGCGGTTCAACTCACACGCATACTCTTATGCTGCCTACTCTTATGCTGCCTACTCTTATGATGCCTACTCTTATGACGCCTACTCTTATGACGCCTACTCTTATCATAAGGGGTAATATATATCCCAGCTAAACTTATGTGATCTGGAGGTCAGCGGTTCGACTCCCACGGCTAGTCTTATGACGCCTGCTCTTATGACGCCTGCTCTTATGACGCCTGCTCTTATGACGCCTGCTCTTATGACGCCTGCTCTTATGACGCCTGCTCTTATGACGCCTGCTCTTATGGCGCCTGCACTTATGGCGCCTGCTCTCATGGCGCCTGCTCTCATGACGCCTTCTCTCATGACGCCTTCTCTCATGACGCCTACTCTTATGACGCCTACTCTTATCATAAGGGGTAATATATATCCCAGCTAAACTTATGTGATCTGGAGGTCAGCGGTTCGACTCCCACGCCTACTCTTATGACGCCTACTCTTATGACGCCTACTCTTATGATGCCTGCACTTATCATAAGGGGTAATATATATCCCAGCTAAACTTATGTGATCTGTAGGTCAGCGGTTCGACTTCTTGCAGAACCAGCTCAAACCTCAGTCTTCTGAAGTTGGTACATTTGAGTAGCTGTCAAATGGTTGATTGCACTTTCTATGTGCATCACTTTCAAAAGGGCAGGAGTGTGGTATGAAGTGCCCGATAAAAAAAAAAACATTATGGTTGTAGTTTATGCTCAGGCAGCATATGGTAAAGAGACTCCAAGTGCATGTTGTGTCCTGGTGCAGAATACCCTGTAGTGGACACGCAGTCAATCAGTCGATCAGTAGATTTTTAGAGTGCTACTTGTCACCCGTGAGGGTACCCAGGAGCAGCAGTAGTTCGTGATGTGTGATGACTCCGTCCCTACTGTCCTAGTTCAGGTTATTCCGGGTGGCCCTAGTCTGGAGATTCTGTCTGGAGTTTCCGGGCTCTCGTTTATTGGCTCCTTTTATTTCTTGTGGACCAGAAACCCCTGAACTGATGGAGCCATGAACAGATGCAATTAGTTACCCAGTCAGATCAGAGCTGCTAGACAAGCTTCAGCAGAGCACTCCCCTTCTGTGGTTTAATGTTTCTTCAGGATGGTGTTCCATGCATCCGGATCTGACTCTACAATAGGATGAGGTTGTTTCTTTAGTTGGGGTCTTCTTTTGCATCATGACCCCGAGGGCTCTCCGCTCCTTTGGGTGGTTGGGTATATCCTTTCATGGGCCCATAACCTCAGGCATTTGTGAGGCCTACAGCTAATACTTTAAGCGTCTATTGTATCGTTTGAGTTGCATGAAAGGCTAGTTTGACGTGTGGGCTTGGGCTGTGCTTCTTGTGGTTGGTTACTAAGTAGATAGCTATGTATTTTAGTGTTTCAAGTCTTGAGTGAATGTTCACATTTCATGTTCAAAACGTTTTGATCTTGCAAACCCTCCTGTGCGCAAAAGTGTACACTTTGCGAGTGGAAAAACTACGCTGGCAAAAAACAAAACTCACTTTATGAGTTAAAAGTGGATTTGTAACTCCTAATGTCCAACTATCTGCGTCTTGTACGTAAGACAGGGGCGTGAAAGTGGCATTTTCTCCCTTTCTGGTGGATAACAAAGATATGTAACAGTGCCTTGAACTGCTAATTCAGTCACAAATCCTTGATTAATTGAAAGGCAGTGAGTGGTAATGTGCTTGCCGAGTCTGTGAGGGACAGCTCCCACTGTGTAAGGGACAGCTGCGGCCAGACTGCAGTGTACAGCGACACAAGAGACAGCTGCCCCACCCTGATGCTTGCAGAGTCTGTGAGGGACAGAGCGCAGTGTACAGCAATACAACAGACTGCTGCCCCCGCATGCTTGCAGAGTTTGTAAGGGACAGAGCGCAGTGTACAGCGATACAACAGACTGCTGCCCCCGCATGCTTGCAGAGTTTGTAAGGGACAGAGCGCAGTGTACAGCGATACAACAGACTGCTGCCCCCGCATGCTTGCAGAGTTTGTAAGGGACAGCTCCCACCGTGGAAAGGACACCTGCAGCTAGAGTGCAACGTATGGCCATACAAGAGACTGCTGCCCTCCATGCTTGCAGAGTCTTTGAGGGACAGAGCGCAGTGTACAGCGATACAACAGACTGCTGCCCCCCCCCCATGCTTGCAGAGTCTTTGAGGGACAGAGCGCAGTGTACAGCGATACATGAGACTGCTGCCCTCCCATGCTTGCAGAGTCTGTGCGGGACAGAGCGCAGTGTACAGCGATACATGAGACTGCTGCCCTCCCATGCTTGCAGAGTCTGTGCGGGACAGCCCCCACCGTGGAAAGGACAGCTGCGGCTAGAGTGCAGTGTTTGGCCATACAAGAGACTGCTGCCCCCCATGCTTGCAGAGTCTGTGAGGGACAGCCCCCACCGTGGAAAGGACAGCTGCGGCTAGAGTGCAGCTATAGAGGTGGGCCTCAGCCAGGCCTACCAGTGCTAGTGGTTCACCCTTCTCTGCACACAAGTCCTCAGACTAGTAAATAGAAGTTGGCACGGAAACTGAAATGTCAAAAGAGATATTTATTAAACCTCATGAGGTGGAACTACATTCAAACAACACCCTTCGGTAGAGCATGAGGTAGCACAAGGAGTAGAAGAACCATGGGTCTTTTATACCCACACAGGAGCTCAAAAGAAGGCGGTACAAGCACACATAGGAGAGTTGCATACATAAATGGTCATACAAGAATGCACAGTCAACAGTAAAGGAGGAGCAAACAGTTGCTGACTTTGGTAAAAACAACCTGACAGTTACAGTCTAAAACAGGTGCATGGGCAGCTACAGGTTCTGCTGCGCATGTGCAGAGTAGTAGAGTCTAAGTATAGCCAGTCCTTTGAGCAGAGCACAAGGGCAAAAGACAGAAAAGAAGGAAAGAGCACATAGCAAGCACATGGCAGACAAAATGGCTGCGGGAAACAAAATGACTTCAACTAAATGCTAATATCAATCTCTGCCAAATTTCCGCATAGCGAATGGCCATACCAGAGACTGCTGCCCCCCCCATCCCCCCACATGCCTGCAGAGTCTGTGAGGGACAGAGTGCAGCGTACACCGATACAAGAGACTGCTGCCCCTCCCCATGCTTGCAAGACTGCTGCCCCCCATGCTTGCAGAGCCTTTGAGGGACAGAGTTCAGCGTACAGCGATACATGAGACTGCTGCCCCCCTCCATGCTTGCAGAGTCTATAAGGGACAGAGTGCAGCGAACAGCGATACAAGGGACTGCCCCCCCTCTCCATGCTTGCAGAGTCTGTAAGGGACAGAGTGCAGCGTACAGCGATACAAGGGACTGCTGCCCCTCCCCATGCTTGCAAGACTGCTGCCCTCCATGCTTGCAGAGCCTTTGAGGGACTTAGTGCAGCGTACAGCGATACATGAGACTGCTGCCCCCCCTCCATGCTTGCAGAGTCTATAAGGGACAGAGTGCAGCGAACAGGGATACAAGGGACTGCCCCCCCCTCTCCATGCTTGCAGAGTCTGTAAGTGACAGAGTGCAGCGTACAGCGATACAAGAGACTGCTGCCCCCCCAATGGTTGCAGAGTCTTTGAGGGACAGAGTGCAGCGTACAGCGATACAAGAGACTGCTGCCCCCCCAATGGTTGCATAGTCTTTGAGGGACAGAGTGCAGCGTACAGTGATACAAGAGACTGCTGCCCCCCCTCCATGCTTGTAGAGTCTATAAGGGACAGAGTGCAGCGTACAGCGATACAAGGGACTACTGCCCCCCCCACATGCTTGTAGAGTCTATAAGGGACAGAGTGCAGCGTACAGCAATACAAGGGACTACTCCCCCCCCCCCCCCCCCATGCTTGCAGAGTTTGGAAGGCTCAAGGCACAGCATACAGCGATACAAGGACTGCTGCCCCCCATGCCTGCAGAGTCTGTGAGGGACACAGCGCAGCGTACAGCGATACAAGAAACTTCTGCCCCCTCCATGCCTGCAGAGTCTGTGAGGGACAGAGCGCAGCGTACAGCGATACATGAGACAGCTGCCACCCCCATCCATGCTTGCAGAGTCTGTGAGGGACCGAGCACAGCGTACAGCGATACAAGAGACTGCTGTCCCCCCTCCATGCTTGCAGAGTCTGTGAGGGGCAGAGCGCAGTGTACAGCGATACATGAGACAGCTGCCACCCCCCTCCATGCTTGCAGAGTCTGTGAGGGACCGAGCACAGCGTACAGCGATACATGAGACAGCTGCCCCACCCTGATGCTTGCAGAGTCTGTGAGGGATCGAGCACAGCATACAGCGATACAAGAGACTGCTGTCCCCCCCATGTTTGCCGAGTCTGTGAGGGACAGAGCGCAGCGTACAGCGATACATGAGACTGCTGTCCCCCCCATGTTTGCAGAGTCTGTGAGGGACAGAGTGCAGCGTACAACGATACATGAGACTGCTGCCCCCCCCTCGATGCTTGCAGAGTCTGTGAGGGACAGAGCGCAGCGTACAGCGATACATGAGACTGCTGCCCCCCTCCATGCTTGCAGAGTCTATAAGGGACAGAGTGCAGCGAACAGCGATACAAGGGACTGCCCCCCCCTCTCCATGCTTGCAGAGTCTGTAAGGGACAGAGTGCAGCGTACAGCGATACAAGGGACTGCTGCCCCTCCCCATGCTTGCAAGACTGCTGCCCCCCATGCTTGCAGAGCCTTTGAGGGACTTAGTGCAGCGTACAGCGATACATGAGACTGCTGCCCCCCCTCCATGCTTGCAGAGTCTATAAGGGACAGAGTGCAGCGAACAGGGATACAAGGGACTGCCCCCCCTCTCCATGCTTGCAGAGTCTGTAAGTGACAGAGCGCAGCGTACAGCGATACATGAGACTGCTGCCCCCCCTCCATGCTTGCAGAGTCTGTAAGGGACACAGCGCAGCGTACAGCAATACATGAGACAGCTGCCCCCCCCCAATGGTTGCAGAGTCTGTGAGGGACAGAGCGCAGCGTACAGAGATACAAGAGACTGCTGCCCCCCCTCCATGCTTGCAGATTCTGTGAGGGACAGAGCGCAGCGTACAGCGATACATGAGACTGCTGCCCCCCCTCCATGCTTGCAGAGTCTGTGAGGGACAGAGCGCAGCGTACAGCGATACATGAGACTGCTGCCCCCCCTCCATGCTTGCAGAGTCTGTAAGGGACACAGCGCAGCGTACAGCGATACATGTGACTGCTGCCCCACCCTGATGCTTGCAGAGTCTGTGAGGGACCGAGCACAGCGTACAGCGATACAAGAGACAGCTGCCACCCCCCTCCATGCTTGCAGAGTCTGTGAGGGACCGAGCACAGCGTACAGCGATACAAGAGACTGCTGTCCCCCCCATGTTTGCCGAGTCTGTGAGGGATAGAGCGCAGCGTACAGCGATACATGAGACTGCTGCCCCCCCTCCATGCTTGCAGAGTCTGTAAGGGACACAGCGCAGCGTACAGCGATACATGAGACTGCTGTCCCCCCCCATGTTTGCCGAGTCTGTGAGGGACAGAGTGCAGCGTACAGCGATACATGAGACTGCTGCCCCCCCTCAATGCTTGAAGAGTCTGTGAGGGACAGAGCGCAGCGTACAGCGATACATGAGACAGCTGCCCCACCCTGATGCTTGCAGAGTCTGTGAGGGACAGAGCGCAGCGTACAGCGATACATGAGACTGCTGCCCCCCCTCCATGCTTTCAGAGTCTGTGAGGGACAGAGCGCAGCGTACAGCAATACATGAGACTGCTGCCCCCTCCCCTCCATGCTTGCAGAGTCTGTGAGGGACAGAGCGCAGCGTACAGCGATACATGAGACTTCTGCCCCCCTCCATGCTTTCAGAGTCTGTGAGGGACAGAGCGCAGTGTACAGCAATACATGAGACTGCTGCCCCTCCCCTCCATGCTTGCAGAGTCTGTGAGGGACAGAGCGCAGCGTACAGCAATACATGAGACTGCTGCCCCCTCCCCTCCATGCTTGCAGAGTCTGTGAGGGACAGAGCGCAGCGTACAGCGATACATGAGACTGCTGCCCCCCTCCATGCTTGCAGAGTCTGTGAGGGACAGAGCGCAGCGTACAGCGATACATGAGACAGCTGCCCCACCCTGATGCTTGCAGAGTCTGTGAGGGACAGAGCGCAGCGTACAGCGATACATGAGACAGCTGCCCCACCCTGATGCTTGCAGAGTCTGTGAGGGATCGAGCACAGCGTACAGCAATACAAGAGACTGCTGTCCCCCCCATGTTTGCCGAGTCTGTGAGGGACAGAGCGCAGCGTACAGCGATACATGAGACTGCTGTCCCCCCCATGTTTGCAGAGTCTGTGAGGGACAGAGTGCAGCATACAACGATACATGAGACTGCTGCCCCCCCTCGATGCTTGCAGAGTCTGTGAGGGACAGAGCGCAGCGTACAGCGATACATGAGACTGCTGCCCCCCCTCCATGCTTGCAGAGTCTGTAAGGGACACAGCGCAGCGTACAGCAATACATGAGACAGCTGCCCCCCCCAATGGTTGCAGAGTCTGTGAGGGACAGAGCGCAGCGTACAGCGATACAAGAGACTGCTGCCCCCCCTCCATGCTTGCAGAGTCTGTGAGGGACAGAGCGCAGCGTACAGCGATACATGAGACTGCTGCCCCCCCTCCATGCTTGCAGAGTCTGTGAGGGACCCAGCACAGCGTACAGCGATACAAGAGACTGCTGTCCCCCCTCCATGCTTGCAGAGTCTGTGAGGGGCAGAGCGCAGCGTACAGCGATACATGAGACTGCTGTCCCCCCCATGTTTGCCCAGTCTGTGAGGGACAGAGTGCAACGTACAGCGATACATGTGACTGCTGCCCCCCCTCCATGCTTGCAGAGTCTGTAAGGGACACAGCGCAGCGTACAGCGATACATGAGACTGCTGTCCCCCCCATGTTTGCCGAGTCTGTGAGGGACAGAGTGTAGCGTACAGCGATACATGAGACAGCTGCCCCACCCTGATGCTTGCAGAGTCTGTGAGGGACAGAGCGCAGCGTACAGCGATACATGAGACTGCTGCCCCCCCTCCATGCTTGAAGAGTCTGTGAGGGACAGAGCGCAGCGTACAGCGATACATGAGACAGCTGCCCCACCCTGATGCTTGCAGAGTCTGTGAGGGACAGAGCGCAGCGTACAGCGATACATGAGACTGCTGCCCCCCCTCCATGCTTTCAGAGTCTGTGAGGGACAGAGCGCAGCGTACAGCAATACATGAGACTGCTGCCCCCTCCCCTCCATGCTTGCAGAGTCTGTGAGGGACAGAGCGCAGCGTACAGCGATACATGAGACTTCTGCCCCCCTCCATGCTTTCAGAGTCTGTGAGGGACAGAGCGCAGTGTACAGCAATACATGAGACTGCTGCCCCTCCCCTCCATGCTTGCAGAGTCTGTGAGGGACAGAGCGCAGCGTACAGCAATACATGAGACTGCTGCCCCCTCCCCTCCATGCTTGCAGAGTCTGTGAGGGACAGAGCGCAGCGTACAGCGATACATGAGACTGCTGCCCCCCTCCATGCTTGCAGAGTCTGTGAGGGACAGAGCGCAGCGTACAGCGATACATGAGACAGCTGCCCCACCCTGATGCTTGCAGAGTCTGTGAGGGACAGAGCGCAGCGTACAGCGATACATGAGACAGCTGCCCCACCCTGATGCTTGCAGAGTCTGTGAGGGATCGAGCACAGCGTACAGCGATACAAGAGACTGCTGTCCCCCCCATGTTTGCCGAGTCTGTGAGGGACAGAGCGCAGCGTACAGCGATACATGAGACTGCTGTCCCCCCCATGTTTGCAGAGTCTGTGAGGGACAGAGTGCAGCGTACAACGATACATGAGACTGCTGCCCCCCCTCGATGCTTGCAGAGTCTGAGGGACAGAGCGCAGCGTACAGCGATACATGAGACTGCTGCCCCCCCTCCATGCTTGCAGAGTCTGTAAGGGACACAGCGCAGCGTACAGCAATACATGAGACAGCTGCCCCCCCCAATGGTTGCAGAGTCTGTGAGGGACAGAGCGCAGCGTACAGCGATACAAGAGACTGCTGCCCCCCCTCCATGCTTGCAGAGTCTGTGAGGGACAGAGCGCAGCGTACAGCGATACATGAGACTGCTGCCCCCCCTCCATGCTTGCAGAGTCTGTGAGGGACCCAGCACAGCGTACAGCGATACAAGAGACTGCTGTCCCACCTCCATGCTTGCAGAGTCTGTGAGGGGCAGAGCGCAGCGTACAGCGATACATGAGACTGCTGTCCCCCCCATGTTTGCCGAGTCTGTGAGGGACAGAGTGCAGCGTACAGCGATACATGTGACTGCTGCCCCCCCTCCATGCTTGCAGAGTCTGTAAGGGACCGAGCACAGCGTACAGCGATACAAGAGACTGCTGTCCCCCCCCCATGTTTGCAGAGTCTGTAAGGGACACAGCGCAGCGTACAGCGATACACGAGACTGCTGCCCCCCCTCCATGCTTGCAGAGTCTGTGAGGGGCAGAGCGCAGCGTACAGCGATACATGAGACAGCTGCCCCACCCTGATGCTTGCAGAGTCTGTGAGGGACCGAGCACAGCGTACAGCGATACAAGAGACAGCTGCCCCACCCTGATGCTTGCAGAGTCTGTGAGGGACCGAGCACAGCGTACAGCGATACAAGAGACTGCTGCCCCCCCCATGTTTGCCGAGTCTGTGAGGGACAGAGTGCAGCGTACAGCGATACATGAGACTGCTGCCCCCCTCCATGCTTGAAGAGTCTGTGAGGGACAGAGCGCAGCGGACAGCGATACATGAGACAGCTGCCCCACCCTGATGCTTGCAGAGTCTGTGAGGGACAGAGCGCAGCGTACAGCGATACATGAGACTGCTGCCCCCCTCCATGCTTTCAGAGTCTGTGAGGGACAGAGCGCAGCGTACAGCAATACATGAGACTGCTGCCCCCTCCCCTCCATGCTTGCAGAGTCTGTGAGGGACAGAGCGCAGCGTACAGCGATACATGATACTTCTGCCCCCCTCCATGCTTTCAGAGTCTGTGAGGGACAGAGCGCAGTGTACAGCAATACATGAGACTGCTGCCCCCTCCCCTCCATGCTTGCAGAGTCTGTGAGGGACAGAGTGCAGCGTACAGCAATACATGAGACTGCTGCCCCCTCCCCTCCATGCTTGAAGAGTCTGTGAGGGACAGAGCGCAGCGTACAGCGATACATGAGACTGCTGCCCCCCTCCATGCTGGCAGAGTCTGTGACGGACAGAGCGCAGCGTACAGCGATACATGAGACAGCTGCCCCACCCTGATGCTTGCAGAGTCTGTGAGGGACAGAGCGCAGCGTACAGCGATACATGAGACAGCTGCCCCACCCTGATGCTTGCAGAGTCTGTGAGGGACAGATGGCAGCATACAGCGATACTTGAGACTGCTGCCCCCCCTCCATGCTTGCAGAGTCTGTGAGGGATAGAGCGCAGCGTACAGCGATACTTGAGACTGCTGCCCCACCCTGATGCTTGCAGAGTCTGTGAGGGACAGAGCGCAGCGTACAGCGATACATGAGACTGCTGCCCCCCCCCTCCATGCTTGCAGAGTCTGTGAGGGACAGAGCGCAGCGTACAGCGATACTTGAGACTGCTGCCCCCTCCCCTCCATGCTTGCAGAGTCTGTGAGGGACAGAGCGCAGCGTACAGCGATACATGAGACAGCTGCCCCACCCTGATGCTTGCAGAGTCTGTGAGGGACAGAGCGCAGCGTACAGCGATACATGAGACAGATGCCCCACCCTGATGCTTGCAGAGTCTGTGAGGGACAGAGCGCAGCGTACAGCGATACATGAGACAGCTGCCCCACCCTGATGCTTGCAGAGTCTGTGAGGGACAGAGCGCAGCGTACAGCGATACTTGAGACTGCTGCCCCCCCTCCATGCTTGCAGAGTCTGTGAGGGATAGAGCGCAGCGTACAGCGATACTTGAGACTGCTGCCCCCTCCCCTCCATGCTTGCAGAGTCTGTGAGGGACAGAGCGCAGCGTACAGCGATACATGAGACAGCTGCCCCACCCTGATGCTTGCAGAGTCTGTGAGGGACAGAGCGCAGCGTACAGCGATACATGAGACTGCTGCCCCCCTCCATGCTTTCAGAGTCTGTGAGGGACAGAGCGCAGCGTACAGCAATACATGAGACTGCTGCCCCCTCCCCTCCATGCTTGCAGAGTCTGTGAGGGACAGAGCGCAGCGTACAGCAATACATGAGACTGCTGCCCCCTCCCCTCCATGCTTGCAGAGTCTGTGAGGGACAGAGCGCAGCGTACAGCGATACATGAGACTGCTGCCCCCCTCCATGCTTGCAGAGTCTGTGAGGGACAGAGCGCAGCGTACAGCGATACATGAGACTGCTGCCCCCCTCCATGCTTGCAGAGTCTGTGAGGGACAGAGCGCAGCGTACAGCGATACATGAGACAGCTGCCCCACCCTGATGCTTGCAGAGTCTGTGAGGGACAGAGCACAGCGTACAGCGATACATGAGACAGCTGCCCCACCCTGATGCTTGCAGAGTCTGTGAGGGACAGAGCGCAGCGTACAGCGATACATGAGACTGCTGCCCCCCCTCCATGCTTGCAGAGTCTGTGAGGGACAGAGCGCAGCGTACAGCGATACTTGAGACTGCTGCCCCCTCCCCTCCATGCTTGCAGAGTCTGTGAGGGACAGAGCGCAGCGTACAGCGATACATGAGACTGCTGCCCCCTCCATGCTTTCAGAGTCTGTGAGGGACAGAGCGCAGCGTACAGCAATACATGAGACAGCTGCCCCCTCCCCTCCATGCTTGCAGAGTCTGTGAGGGACAGAGCGCAGCGTACAGCAATACATGAGACTGCTGCCCCCTCCCCTCCATGCTTGCAGAGTCTGTGAGGGACAGAGCGCAGCGTACAGCGATACATGAGACTGCTGCCCCCCCTCCATGCTTGCAGAGTCTGTGAGGGACAGAGCGCAGCGTACAGCGATACTTGAGACTGCTGCCCCACCCTGATGCTTGCAGAGTCTGTGAGGGACAGAGCGCAGCGTACAGCGATACATGAGACTGCTGCCCCCCCTCCATGCTTGCAGAGTCTGTGAGGGACAGAGCGCAGCGTACAGCGATACTTGAGACTGCTGCCCCCTCCCCTCCATGCTTGCAGAGTCTGTGAGGGACAGAGCGCAGCGTACAGCAATACATGAGACTGCTGCCCCCTCCCCTCCATGCTTGCAGAGTCTGTGAGGGACAGAGCGCAGCGTACAGCGATACATGAGACTGCTGCCCCCCTCCATGCTTGCAGAGTCTGTGAGGGACAGAGCGCAGCGTACAGCGATACATGAGACTGCTGCCCCCTCCCCTCCATGCTTGCAGAGTCTGTGAGGGACAGAGCGCAGCGTACAGCAATACATGAGACTGCTGCCCCCTCCCCTCCATGCTTGCAGAGTCTGTGAGGGACAGAGCGCAGCGTACAGCGATACATGAGACTGCTGCCCCCCTCCATGCTTGCAGAGTCTGTGAGGGACAGAGCGCAGCGTACAGCGATACATGAGACAGCTGCCCCACCCTGATGCTTGCAGAGTCTGTGAGGGACAGAGCGCAGCGTACAGCGATACATGAGACAGCTGCCCCACCCTGATGCTTGCAGAGTCTGTGAGGGACAGAGCGCAGCGTACAGCGATACATGAGACAGCTGCCCCACCCTGATGCTTGCAGAGTCTGTGAGGGACAGAGCGCAGCGTACAGCGATACTTGAGACTGCTGCCCCCCCTCCATGCTTGCAGAGTCTGTGAGGGACAGAGCGCAGCGTACAGCGATACTTGACACTGCTGCCCCACCCTGATGCTTGCAGAGTCTGTGAGGGACAGAGCGCAGCGTACAGCGATACATGAGACTGCTGCCCCCCCCCTCCATGCTTGCAGAGTCTGTGAGGGACAGAGCGCAGCGTACAGCGATACTTGAGACTGCTGCCCCCTCCCCTCCATGCTTGCAGAGTCTGTGAGGGACAGAGCGCAGCGTACAGCGATACATGAGACAGCTGCCCCACCCTGATGCTTGCAGAGTCTGTGAGGGACAGAGCGCAGCGTACAGCGATACATGAGACAGATGCCCCACCCTGATGCTTGCAGAGTCTGTGAGGGACAGAGCGCAGCGTACAGCGATACATGAGACAGCTGCCCCACCCTGATGCTTGCAGAGTCTGTGAGGGACAGAGCGCAGCGTACAGCGATACTTGAGACTGCTGCCCCCCCTCCATGCTTGCAGAGTCTGTGAGGGATAGAGCGCAGCGTACAGCGATACTTGAGACTGCTGCCCCCTCCCCTCCATGCTTGCAGAGTCTGTGAGGGACAGAGCGCAGCGTACAGCGATACATGAGACAGCTGCCCCACCCTGATGCTTGCAGAGTCTGTGAGGGACAGAGCGCAGCGTACAGCGATACATGAGACTGCTGCCCCCCTCCATGCTTTCAGAGTCTGTGAGGGACAGAGCGCAGCGTACAGCAATACATGAGACTGCTGCCCCCTCCCCTCCATGCTTGCAGAGTCTGTGAGGGACAGAGCGCAGCGTACAGCAATACATGAGACTGCTGCCCCCTCCCCTCCATGCTTGCAGAGTCTGTGAGGGACAGAGCGCAGCGTACAGCGATACATGAGACTGCTGCCCCCCTCCATGCTTGCAGAGTCTGTGAGGGACAGAGCGCAGCGTACAGCGATACATGAGACAGCTGCCCCACCCTGATGCTTGCAGAGTCTGTGAGGGACAGAGCACAGCGTACAGCGATACATGAGACAGCTGCCCCACCCTGATGCTTGCAGAGTCTGTGAGGGACAGAGCGCAGCGTACAGCGATACTTGAGACTGCTGCCCCACCCTGATGCTTGCAGAGTCTGTGAGGGACAGAGCGCAGCGTACAGCGATACATGAGACTGCTGCCCCCCCTCCATGCTTGCAGAGTCTGTGAGGGACAGAGCGCAGCGTACAGCGATACTTGAGACTGCTGCCCCACCCTGATGCTTGCAGAGTCTGTGAGGGACAGAGCGCAGCGTACAGCGATACATGAGACTGCTGCCCCCCCTCCATGCTTGCAGAGTCTGTGAGGGACAGAGCGCAGCGTACAGCGATACTTGAGACTGCTGCCCCCTCCCCTCCATGCTTGCAGAGTCTGTGAGGGACAGAGCGCAGCGTACAGCGATACATGAGACTGCTGCCCCCCTCCATGCTTGCAGAGTCTGTGAGGGACAGAGCGCAGCGTACAGCGATACATGAGACAGCTGCCCCACCCTGATGCTTGCAGAGTCTGTGAGGGACAGAGCGCATCGTACAGCGATACATGAGACTGCTGCCCCACCCTGATGCTTGCAGAATCTGTGAGGGACAGAGCGCAGCGTACAGCGATACTTGAGACTGCTGTCCCCCCTCCATGCTTGCAGAGTCTGTGAGGGACAGAGCGCAGCGTACAGCGATACATGAGACTGCTACCCCCCCCCCCTCCATGCTTGCAGAGTCTGTGAGGGACAGAGCGCAGCGTACAGCGATACATGAGACAGCTGCCCCACCCTGATGCTTGCAGAGTCTGTGAGGGACAGAGCGCAGCGTACAGCGATACATGAGACTGCTGCCCCACCCTGATGCTTGCAGAGTCTGTGAGGGCCAGAGCGCAGCGTACAGCGATACTTGAGACTGCTGTCCCCCCCTCCATGCTTGCAGAGTCTGTGAGGGACAGAGCGCAGCGTACAGCGATACATGAGACAGCTGCCCCACCCTGATGCTTGCAGAGTCTGTGAGGGACAGAGCGCAGCGTACAGCGATACATGAGACTGCTGCCCCACCTTGATGCTTGCAGAGTCTGTGAGGAACAGAGCGCAGCGTACAGCGATACATGAGACTGCTGTCCCCCCCTCCATGCTTGCAGAGTCTGTGAGGGACAGAGCGCAGCGTACAGCGATACTTGAGACTGCTGCCCCCCCCCTCCATGCTTGCAGAGTCTGTGAGGGACAGAGCGCAGCGTACAGCGATACTTGAGACTGCTGCCCCACCCTGATGCTTGCAGAGTCTGTGAGGGACAGAGCGCAGCGTACAGCGATACATGAGACAGCTGCCCCACCCTGATGCTTGCAGAGTCTGTGAGGGACAGAGCGCAGCGTACAGCGATAAATGAGACTGCTGCCCCACCCTGATGCTTGCAGAGTCTGTGAGGGACAGAGCGCAGCGTACAGCGATACATGAGACAGCTGCCCCACCCTGATGCTTGCAGAGTCTGTGAGGGACAGAGCGCAGCGTACAGCGATACATGAGACAGCTGCCCCACCCTGATGCTTGCAGAGTCTGTGAGGAACAGAGCGCAGCGTACAGCGATACATGAGACTGCTGCCCCCCCCCCCCCCTCCATGCTTGCAGAGTCTGTGAGGGACAGAGCGCAGCGTACAGCGATACATGAGACTGCTGCCCCCTCCCCTCCATGCTTGCAGAGTCTGTGAGGGACAGAGCGCAGCGTACAGCGATACTTGAGACTGCTGCCCCCCCTCCATGCTTGCACAGTCTGTGAGGGACAGCTGCCGGCTCCCTCTCCTCGAGCTGCTTCCTCCTCCCACCTCCCTCCTTCGTTCTGCTTTAAATGTTGGAGTATCTCCTGGCAACCTCTTCCAGTGGGTAAGCCTAACATTAATGGGTTTGGTGCACCTTGATCAGCCTCTCACTACTGGTGGGAGGGAGTCTGGTACACTGCCGCTTATTGAGGACTGTTTGATTTGTTGCAAATAATGTAGCACAAGTCCGTATTTTTTCCATTAAATCATTCTTCATTCCCTACGTTTTGTAAGATTGCGCTATAGGTAGTTGGGGGTTTTGCCACTTTAATGGCCGCTTTGTAATATACTCAGAACCCAGTGAAAGGTCTTCTGCACACCCATGGACCTGCTTGGTCAAAGGGGCTATAGAGCCAAACTCGTAGCTAACTTGGCATGGTTTCCTCTGAGCTCGAATAATCGGTGGTCACATCCAGTGTAATGATGTAGCTTCGTCCACTCTGGTTAGCCTGGGCTACAGATGGCTGTCGGCGCTTAGCAGCAAGTTAAGTAGTTATCGATCACGTAGATATGCCATTCTGCTGGCCTCTGTCTCTTTGTAAGGCACTCTCTATCTGCTGCTTTCCCTGACCCTGGTCTAAGTTATGCCTCTGCCTTCCACTAGCCATCTCTCTCCTCGTCTCCCCTTTCATATGTCTGGCTCTTTTCATGCGGTCTTCGTCTCTCCCTGTCTATCGTCTCCCTTTTATGTCCCTTTCTCTCCCTCCCTGTCTGTCGCTCTCCCATTATTTCTTTCTATAACTTGATTGCCTGGCATGGATTTCTCATTAACTTGCTCTCCTCACAATGTTTGTTTTCTTTCTCTAGTATTTGCTTCTTTGTCCTGTTGCTCATTGCTTGCACCTGCCCGCCCACCTCCTGTCGTTATTTGAACTCCTGCCCCAGTTGTTGCTTACCCTCCCATCTTTGTTGTTTGCCCTGCGACTCCCCACATGAAAACGCCTTATAACGTCCACACCACTAGCCGCGTCATAGTACTTATTTCTGGCATAGTGTGCTTAGTCACTCCATACATTGTTTCTATGCATAGGCTTTCCGCAAATGGTACCCACATATGTAACACAATATCTAACTCATAGGTTAAAGACATTCAGCTAGATTCATGAAAGACCCGTTTTGCGAGTCTATAATAGCGATTCATAAGGAATCGCTATTACAGACTTGCAAAACGGGATTCATGTAGGAATCGCAATAATTATTGAGATTCCCACTGATTCCTTATTTGCGATTAGCTAATTGCTAATAGCAAATAAGGAATAACTCCCCATTCATTCCTATGGGCCTAAAGGCCCATAGGAATGCATGGGGAGTTATTCTTTATTTGCGATTAGCAATTAGCTAATCGCAAATAAGATTGCGATTTCAAGGATGCCAGGGTGTCCAAAGGACACCCTGTAGCACCCCTGAAATATAAATTTACACAGGTGTTTGCGCACACACATGTCCAAAGGACATGTGTGTGTGTAACATGCAATTGAGAAAAATGCACTAAAGTGCTTTTTTCTATTTTTTCGCTATTTACCACGAAGTCAGACTTCGTGGTAAATAGCGACCAAAAATTGCGAATTCGTAATGTAGAAATGGTTAATGAATTGCAGTTAAGGAATCTCAAATAGAGATTCCTTAAATGCATTTCCTCGCAAATGTGCGAATTCTTTATTAGCGAATTTTGCATTTGGGATGATGAATCACAAATGCACAAATTGCACTCGCAAAGGGCCAGATTCTCAGAATCTGGCCCTTTGAGAGTGCAATTAAGCTTGATGAATCTAGCTGATTATCATCTACATTGCCAATAGTTCTAACTCTCGTAAATGCGAGGCCTACTGCATTGCAAATGCTGCTTTTATTTATTGCAGGCCTGGAAAATCATAAAAATATTACTAGACCTGCAGGTCTAGTGACTTGATAATTTATACGGCCAAACAGTAATATGCTCAACCAATAAACTGTTCTGAAATCGTGATCCTCGGTAAATATTTTATTTCTTATAGTCCGTTTTCTTCATTAACACATATAAGAGCATCTTGAAATAAGTGAGATCAGCATGCCTACTGTTCAAACATTCTTATGTTTGATTTAATAGACCAAACATTTGATCCAGGTATAGTAATAGGAATCTAGCCACATATATAGGGTCCACATGACCCCTAACTCGCCTCAGTTCATGTTTACAAACTCTTGCTTTTAATAAATGTATTACTAAAGCTTGACGTGGTAGCGCTCTGTCATTTACAGACAGCACATTTTCCATTGAAATAGCCACTAACGTTGCACAGACATACAAGTTTAATGATATAACTATACTGCACACAAATGATAATGTGTGGAAATCGGGTTTCAGTGAATATTTATCATTATTGCATCTCCATGTTGGATTGATTTTAGGTGGTGTTCGGTTGTTGCATCGAGCGGTTTGCAGTGTGGGGCAGAGTCTCTTCGCTGCTTCAATCACCTCCATTCTCTCCATGTTGGATTCATTTTAGGTGGTGTTTGGTTGCATTGAGAGGTTTTGCAGTGTGGGCCAGCGTCTTAGATTGATTTTAGATTGTGTTCGGGTGTTGCATCGAACGGTTTACAGTGTGGGGCAGAGTCACTAGTTCTTCAATCACCTCCATGCTCTCCATCTTGTATTGATTTTAGGTGGTGTTCGGTTGTTGCATCGAGTGGTTTACAGTGTGGGGCAGAGTCTCTTTGCTCCTTCAATCACCTCCATTCTCTCCATGTTGGATTGATTTAAGATGGTGTTCGGTTGTTGCATCGAGCGGTTTACAGTGTGGGGCAGAGTCCCTGCTTCTTCAATCACCTCCATTCTCTCCATGTTGGATTGATTTTAGGTGGTGTTCGGTTGTTGCATCGAGCGGTTTACAGTGTGGGGCAGCGTCTCTTTGCTGCTTCAATCACCTCCATTCTCTCCATGTTGGATTCATTTTAGGTGGTGTTCGGTTGTTGCATCGAGCGGTTTACAGTGTGGGGCAGCGTCTCTTTGCTGCTTCAATCACCTCCATTCTCTCCATGTTGGATTCATTTTAGGTGGTGTTTGGTTGCATTGAGAGGTTTTGCAGTGTGGGCCAGCGTCTTAGATTGATTTTAGATGGTGTTCGGGTGTTGCATCGAACGGTTTACAGTGTGGGGCAGAGTCACTGCTTCTTCAATCACCTCCATTCTCTCCATCTTGTATTGATTTTAGGTGGTGTTTGGTTGTTGCATCAAGCGGTTTACAGTGTGTGGCAGAGTCACAGCTTCTTCAATCACCTCCATTCTCTCTATGTTGGATTGATTTTAAGTGGTGGTCGGTTGTTGCATCGAGCGGTTAGCAGCGTGGGGCAGAGTCACTAGTTCTTCAATCACCTCCATTCTCTCCATCTTGTATTGATTTTAGGTGGTGTTCGGTTGTTGCATCGAGTGGTTTACAGTGTGGGGCAGAGTCTCTTTGCTCCTTCAATCACCTCCATTCTCTCCATGTTGGATTGATTTAAGATGGTGTTCGGTTGTTGCATCGAGCGGTTTACAGTGTGGGGCAGAGTCCCTGCTTCTTCAATCACCTCCATTCTCTCCATGTTGGATTGATTTTAGGTGGTGTTCGGTTGTTGCATCGAGCGGTTAGCAGAGTGGGGCAGAGTCACTAGTTCTTCAATCACCTCCATTCTCTCCATCTTGTATTGATTTTAGGTGGTGTTCGGTTGTTGCATCGAGCGGTTTACAGTGTGGGGCAGAGTTACTGCTTCTTTAATCACCTCCATTCTCTCCATGTTGGATTGATTTTAGGTGGTGTTCAGTTGTTGCGTCGAGCGGTTTACAGTGTGGGGCAGCGTCTCTATGCTGCTTCAGTCACCTCCATTCTCTCCATGTTGGATTGATTTTAGGTGGTGTTCGGTTGTTGCATCGAGCGGTTTACAGTGTGGGGCAGTGTCTCTATGCTGCTTCAGTCACCTCCATTCTCTCTATGTTGGAATTATTTTAGGTGGTATTAGATTGCATTGAGAGGTTTTGCGGTGTGGGGCAGTGTCTTAGATTGATTTTAGATGGTGTTCAGTTGTTGCTTTGAGAGATTTGCTGGGTGAGGCAGTCACTGATTCTTCAATCACCTCCATTTTCTCTTTGTTTAATTGATTTTAGGTGGTGTTTGGTTATTGCTTTGAGAGATTTGCTGTGTGGGGCAGCGTCTCTTCACTGCTTCAATCACCTCCATTCTCTCTATGTTGGATTGATTTTAAGTGGTGGTCTGTTGTTGCATCGAGCGGTTAGCAGTGTAGGGCAGAGTCACTGGTTCTTCAATCACCTCCATTCTCTCCATCTTGTATTGATTTTAGGTGGTGTTTGGTTGCATTGAGGGGTTTTGCAGTGTGGGGCAGCATCTTAGATTGATTTTAGATGGTGTTCGGTTGTTGCATCAAGCGGTTTACAGTGTGGGGCAGAGTCACTAGTTCTTCAATCACCTCCATTCTCTAGGTTGGATTGATTTTAGGTGGTGGTCGGTTGTTACATTGAGAGGTTTTGTAGTGTGTGGTCTCTTCGCTTCTTCAGTCACCTCCATGTTGGATTGATTTTAGATGGTGTTCGGTTGTTGCATCGAGCGGTTTACAGTGTGGGGCAGAGTCACAGCTTCTTCAATCACCTCCATTCTCTCCATGTTGGATTGATTTTAGGTGGTGTTCGGTTGTTGCATCGAGCGGTTTAGAGTGTGGGGCAGCGTCTCTATGCTGCTTCAATCACCTCCATTCTCTCTATGTTGGATTCATTTTAGGTGGTATTCAATTGCATTGAGAGGTTTTGCGGTGTGGGGCAGTGTCTTAGATTGATTTTAGATGGTATTCAGTTGTTGCTTTGAGAGATTTGCTGGGTGAGGCAGTCACTGATTCTTCAATCACCTCCATTCTCTCTTTGTTTAATTGATTTTAGGTGGTGTTTGGTTGTTGCTTTGAGAGATTTGCTGTGTGGGGCAGCGTCTCTTCGCTTCTTCAATCACCTCTATGTTGGATTGTTCTGTTGTTGCATTGAGAGTTTTGCAGTGCGGTGGGGGGCAGAGTCTCTTACCTACCCCATTCACCTCTGTTCTCTTCCTTCTTCTATGTCCCGCATGTCTGTCCGAGTCCTGACAGAAGTCCATTTCCCAGACCCATGTAGCGGGCGGGTACTTCCTTACTTGATGAATCAGAGCTGGAGCGACGCTGAGCTTTGGCTGCTGTATCTAAAGAGGGATAAGAGGAACATCCTGCTCATTGCCCTCATTCTTCACAGCTGATCCCATGAAGTGCTTCTAATTGCAGGATTCCCCACCACCCGCCACCCCCGCCCCAAGTGTCTTCAAATGCAACAAAATGTGTAGACTGGGCCGGTAGGGCCGCTCGAGTGAGACACAGAATATGTCAGGATACAGTACTCCTCGGGATTTGGATGATGCAAATTAAATTCCACCTCCTGACGTCCCCAAGCTCCAACTAAAAGTTACGGAGTCTTAGGGCAATCAAGCGAGGGATAGGGAAGGATGGGAACAGCAGGGAGGAGAACCTGAAAGCAAGAACGTACATATTCAGATAACATAGGCCACATACAAGTGTACTCTCATATTTTCTCACTAAGGAATCCGCATACATTATCCAAAAAAAAGGACCAGCTTACTCTTGCAAGAACTCCAGACATACAAGAGTGATCTTATGGATAACTCCTAATAAACTAAATGAACAAGTATTAAAGTCATGATTATTCATTCAGCTTGGTTGTGCAAAAAAGCCCTGTCATCTGAACCCCTCCCCCTTTTGTATAGGCTGGCCTGGCTCACCGGTTCTCTGGGGGATTCTACTCTGGAAGAAGTGATTAAGTCTCGAAAATAACGGATATATAACAAAGAAAACAATTCCTGAATTAGGACTTCCACGGTGTATATACCGCCGCCCGATGTCCACTGCTCCCAGATAATGTTCGTAGCAAAATTAAAGAACAAACAGGGCTTCCACAGTTGAAATCACCGCCGCCCGATATTACTCAGTCCCAAAAACAAAAGAGCAAACACAAAGAAGGCGTCCACGGTCTTTTCGAGCCATCGCCTGTGTTAGTTGCACAACGGTGCACCGAAATACCACTAGATGCCAAGTTAGGCGTCCGCGGTCGTTTTGAGCCACTGCCTATAAAGATCTCGAAGTACTCACTTTCGCTTCTTGGTTCCAGGGGTGCCGCGACTCGTTCCCAGCCGCTTCCTGGAATTCTATTACAGGACCGGAGGCTTCAGATTATGCTTCTCCTCTTTCTTTGCTGCTCACAGCAAGAGTTAAGTGCACCTATTTCTGTCCCCTTTACTTTGCTGTAGCATGGGGTTGTTGTTTGTTTGCTATATCGCTATTTGAGCGATGAATATACCCTTATGGTATTGTTTATTGATGGCACTGTGGTGTTCAGAGTAGTTATATCGTTAATTAATTGAAAATTGTGGCTTACGTGCACTTGGTCCATTTTATATTGCTGCTTGCGCTTCTGACGCGCTCAGGGCCTCGGGACCGGCGTCGCCTGCCGCACGCCGGCTTCCGACGACTGTTACCCCCCACGCGCTTCGAGCGCTTCACTTTGCGGTCTTTGACCGGCAGGGAGCCGGTCGCTTTCCTCAGACGAGCCCGCTACCGGCAGCGCTGCGCGCGCGTTGAGGCTTCCCTAGTACGCCCCTCCCGTACAGGCCGGGTGGCTCACGGCCGACGCGCGCGCCCGAACGCTGACCAAATTGGGCTTCTTTTTGGTTGGATTTGGTCGCGTTTGGGCGGCGCGCCTCGGCGCGCTCCCCTAGCATACGGAAGACGCATTTCACGCGTCCCACACACCGGCAGGCTCCCTGGCAGATCGCCTTTGAGATTAGACTGAAGGTTGTAAAATAAAAGGCCTTAGGAGTGAGCACACGCTCCAAGAACTTTGTTGGCCAGGTCTCTGACCTAATTGAATACAGCATTGCTGAGGGGATTTGGGAAAAGTTACGTGAGTGTCTGTGTGCAGTGGGCTGACCCCCCCCCCATTATCCCTCCTGTGTAGGACACAGCTAAGTCTGTCCCTGAAGTGCTAGTATAAGCAGGAAGATGGAAGAGTGGGCTCAGGACCCTGGGGAATACTATGGTGGCGAGGAGGAAGTTGGTGAGAATCAGCAGGAGGCTGTTTTAGAGGACAACATTGTGGAAGCCTTAGATGCTTCGGTCCAGGCTTCAGTTAACAAGGCCATGGAAACAAAAGTTCCTCAAACAGTGCAGCAAGCACTTGCGGTAGCCCTTCGGCCCATTAGGAAACAGTTAGAAGGCTTTGCCAAGAGGCATGGGTACGACAAACCTAAGAAAAGAAAGGAACAAGTCCCTTACACATCCGCTGCTTCTCAGCCACAGGATCAGTGGCCGCATTCGCAATCTCTGGCATCTCTGCCCCCTTCAGGCGCAACGGACCACGCTTATTCAGGTGGTAAGGCGAAAGGGAAACGCCCGATTCAGGTAGATACCGACACTACAACTACCAACACGGATACTGATACCGACACATCGGAGGAACCCCCTCCTCCCAAAAAGGCTAAAGTGGCTCCCAAAGCCACAGAGGGCAAGATTAATACACCTTTCACATTTGATCCATCAGACATTGTGCACCCCCGGTCCTCGGACTGGATTCCGCCCCCGGCGGTGTCTGAGTACCTGCATGAAAACTTAAGAAAGAGCTTCTCTAGAGAAGTCCGTAATCGATTAAAATCTGAATGTCCCCGTCCAGAAGTGCCAGACAATGTAGCTGAGACACCGGAAATAGATGCCAGCATGCTGACATTCCTAAAGAAGTTCTCCAAGGACCCCAAACGTGGTTTCGATCGAGCTTGGCGAGGATCCCAAGACAAGATGTTAGACGTTGTGGGCCCCTTGGCAAAGATACTCGAAATGGCTCAAAAGGCCAAGGAAGGTGCGACGCCCGTCGATCCGACATATTAGCTGGTTGGACTCAACGTGCAATTTGCCTCATAGGAAACGCTAATTGCGCAATTTCTGCTGAGAGACGCAGGTCCTTGCTCCTTCGAATGGACAGTAATCTAGCGGAGCTGGCTGAGGCAGAACCAGGCCCCCTGGCGGATGGTCATTTGTTTGGTGACAGATTTGTCAAAGACGTATCCAAATATGTAGGAACTTTCACGGCTTTGGACAAAGCCCAGAGCGGAATCAAGCGTGCCCTTCATCAGGGTGTTTTCAATAGGGCCGGGCGAGGCGGGGGCCGCTCGTCAGGCCGGGGCTACCAGCAAGGCTCCCAGAGAGGCGATTTTGGTCGCGGTAGAGGAGACTGGGACTCCACTCGAGGTGGGACCTTCTACCCGTCCCGCAGAGGCTTCAACAGAGGACGTTTCCAGTCGGGAAACAGAGCTAACTTCAAGTCCCAACAAAAAACAGGTGAGAGTCTCAGATTTATCTCAGTTTCCTCTGGGGGGTCGTACACAGCACTGCCTCACGCAGTGGCAGACTTTGACTCAGGATGCTTGGGTTCTACAGACTGTACAGGGTTTTCACCTGGACTTCTATTCCCATCCGACGCAGGTGTATCCCCCCACTGTTCTCCATTTTTCCCGACAAGATCAGATTTTTATAGGAGAAGAGATTACAAGCTTGCTGCAGAAACACGCGATCACACGATGCACAAAAGCCCCTACGATATAACTACTCTGAACACCACAGTGCCATCAATAAACACTACCATAAGGGTATATTCATCGCTCAAATAGCGATATAGCAAACAAACAACAACCCCATGCTACAGCAAAGTAAAGGGGACAGAAATAGGTGCACTTAACTCTTGCTGTGAGCAGCAAAGAAAGAGGAGAAGCATAATCCTCGCCTCCGTGTCCTTAATAGAATTGAAAATTCTTGGCGCGAATGCTAGCAAATTTTTGACTCCGGACCACAAAGCAAAACAGAATTACGCACGCCTGTTTGTGCGCAGCGCGTCCTTTGTAGGAACGTGTATTCCTCCCATGGCCTCCTGGGAGTTGTAGTTCCAAAGTTTAGGCAGGCGCAATAATGAGTGATTCCTGACATAATTAATACCTGAGAAGTGAATGTATCTTAAGCCTAGACCAGAAGAGCCTGCCATGGACTCTTCAGAGGCAGCCGGTGGAATAAATGCAGAGCAGGTCCATGAGATGCATCATCATTCACATTTTGGGGATTACGTCGTCTGTCATCGACTCTGCTACCTTGTATTACTCTGCAATCCCTTCCTTTTCTCCCTTTTTTTAAATTATTCTTTGATTTTATTGTTCACTTGAATATTTCTAAGTGTTTATTATTTTTCATTCTGTGTATTTTCATAAGTTCTTTCAATTTCGTGTTTTATGTTAGCCACATCATACTTTTTCACTGATTCCAATAATGATGGCCCGCGACTGCGGTTTGGTGTTGGTCTGCTGGGAATCTATCAGGTATTTTAATCGAAGCCACCGTACACCTTTACTAGCAGGTGACTTGATACCAGAACGGATTGTCTGGTGGGCCCAGCTTCCCTGTTGAAAATATTTCACAGATCCTGGTGCTGCAGGTCCTGCTCAGTACATAATGAAAACAAGGATGGACTGAAGACATAGCTGTCTTACAAAAATGACTGATTAAGAAATGTGTCCATGAATCTAAGCTAATTGTGAATCTGAACATTTTTTGTAAAACAGCTTTTGAATCTGTAAAATCTGCTGTCATACTTTGCCTTTAGGTCTTGAGGGATACAGTGGTTACAGGGTGCTGAGATAGGGAACTCCACCTTACCCCAATGGTTCTCAGTTTGGGGTACCACGCACTGTCCGGGGGTTTTCAATCTCGGGTACCAACCATTGCGCTTTGAGTGCAAGTATCTCTTGTTGGGACTAGTTGCTCTGATGAGTTAATGGCAAACTACCAGGACTACGCGGCCTCTACTTCGAAAGACCTTTTTCTTAGCATCTTTTACTTCGCAGTTACAGTTACTACGCATGCTTTTAGTACGCATGCTACTACTACGAAAATACCGTAACTTCGCAGGTACCATTACTTCACAAGATACCATTACTAGGCAACTATAATTACTTTACGAGTGTCTGACTCGCGGCTAGAAAAGGGAATATGATATGACTGACAATATGTTCTTGTGGGCGAGACTGAGGGGTGGGTAGAAAGAGAGAGTTACTCAGTTTACAGGACGGGCGGGCAACCGGGACGGACATCACAAATTATTAAAAATAAAGTTGTTTACTTTCTGCCCAAAGGCATACTTGCCTTTATCCTTTGTCACTTAGTTAAAATGTGAAGCTGATGATAACGATAGTGAGAATAAATATTGTTTGTACATAGAAAGAGAAGCATGCAAGTTGGCTCAATGGTTAGAGCGGCAGACCCTGATGCAGAGGTCTAGCCCGGGACCAGGGTTCAATTCCCCACCTCGGCGGGTCTTGAGCTCAAAAATTCCAAGGACCTGATAATTCTCGCCTCGGTGCCTATTCCAATCATGGAGTCCCACTCTGCAACTCTGGGCAATAGCTTGCTTAATCTCCACAACGGCCCCCACAACGCTAAGGATGCCTGGCCTCCACCTTGGGGGTGCCCAGGAGTGGACACCTCACAGGGAAAGCCAGGATGGGTTCCACAGCGGTATTCGTACAAGCGCCTTGAGACCCTTGCGGGTGAGTAGTGCGCTATACAAGTATCAATTTACATTTTTTACATTTACTGTACAGAAAAAAAAATGTTTTAACCTTAGTCGAAGAACTCTATTTCTCTGTGGTCCGTAGTTAGGAGAATGAGTTGTGGTTAAGAGTAATTAAACTAGTTGATGAACTGAATGAGTGTGAGGTCCGAAGGTTGGTGTCGGGGTAAATAAAAAAGAAGGCATATCCAGAATTCACCGGATAGTAGCAAGTCAAGCCCTATTTCTATTTTGAAGAACATTCAAGAACGTAGACGTAGGGACGTAGGAACGCCATTTTGATCAAGGCGGAATGGAAGAGAAGAATAGAAGAGCGCGGAACAGGTAAGAGAATTAAAAAGAAATATGTATTTGTTTTGTGTGGGAATACATGAGAGAAAGAAAGTGGAGGGAGGAAAGTTGTATTAGTAAGGTGTATAAAAGGAAATCACTCCCCACACCCAAAACCCCTATTTCCCTGGCATCCCGTGCCAGGGGATAGGTTACTATTTGGAATAATTTTTTATTATAACGAGCCAAAAACAAGTAGTAGTGGTATGCATAGTAATTTTCTGCGGAGTAAAAGCATTTTTAGTAGTTTACTTTGCATTTGTGAAGAAAAGGCATTCGCAGTAAAATCATGTGAAGTAATGGTATTTGCAATGTAAAAACATCGCACTAAAAACATGCTAAGAAATGGTTTGCGTAGTAACGACATACGTTAAAGTAACTACCTCTTACCCCATAGGATGCCAGTCTGGGGTACAACACGCAGCACTTTGAGTGCAAGCATCTCTTGTTGGGTCTCGATGCTGCAAAGAGTAATATGTTGATGAGTCAAGGCTTCCTCTTTGAGATGATGAGGGCTACAAAATTAGGCCTTTGGGATGGTCGAGTGCGGGATTGCTTTGCGGGTAATAATGCACTTTACAAATACATATGACATGGTATAGGCAGCCTTTTTTGGAAGAATAGATTTCAGGCTACATTTTATGAATATTTTCAGTGTGCCAGTAATATTATAAGAACTACAAACCCACGGCAATGGTGTAATATTCTCCCAACCCACAAAATGATGGCCAACGAAGCGGGTTCCAGAGAAAAGGCATCCAAGGTAGTAAGCAAAATGCAAGCTACACTGGGAGAAAATATGTATGAAGCTGCACAGGAACAGCACACTGACTGTGGCTGAAGCAAGGTAGGACCCACACAGGAAAACAGGCAAGACTTCCAGTACACGCAGGATCAAACTTCAATAGGAACAAGAAGCTTTAGGCTGCAGCAGCTTATAAGTAGTTCCCGGCAGCAACAAGCCCTGGGTGTTGTCACATGGATTGGCCGCAATGGACTAATAACTGGTGTGAGTGAAATCCATTTATTACAGGGTCTCGAAGAGGGAATCCAGTGTTGAGGAACTTGTCCCATAGAAAGTATTTCACAGGGGGTACTAGCAGCGCATTCTGGGATTTGTAGTCCATGGAGGCAAAGATAGGTTTCTTCAGTGCCTCAACTGAAACAGGAAGCAATCAGAAGCCATGCAGGGACTTTTAATGGTGATTCCTGGCTGCAGCTGGTCCAGGTACAGCACCCCTTAGAGGCGGAATGATGGAATCATAACAATTGCAGAGCTTGCCAGAATACTCAAAATGTAGGCAGGATGTCATGTGTTCATGCGCGATGTTCATTCCAGCAGATAGCTGCATGCGATACCAACGATTACAGGTCAGTAACCTATCCTTTCAGACCAGAACAGATCTCATTGCATCTGCCCTGTTTCATGCTGGTTACTTGCTTCTAGTTTTGATTTTATTAAATGTAATCTTGTGTAAAGTTCTCGCCTTTGCTGTTCTACTGCAGACAATACTTTTAAAAACGCTTTTAATGATCTCAGTTATATTTCCATCCAGCAGACCTGGCCTATAAACGCCTACGAAGATCATATATAACGACGGATGCTGACAACTGGATGTATATCGGGCATCTACAAGAAGAGGCAGAACTCAAGGTCACCAATGTCAAGAGACAAAATGATCCACTTGCGTGAAATGTTACATGACCAGTCCCGTAGAAGCTGAACGCTTCAGGGCCAGAGTACACACAAAACAGATTCAAAAGAAAAGAAAGGCCCTGGCATACCACACGAACACCCTAGATAGATCATGGTGTAACGTGATTATGAAGGAGCTACTCTTTTTAAAAGAATGCCGTTCACGCTGTGGTGTTAATCCGTAGTAAACACCACTTGACCACTACACAGCAGCAGAGAACACCCTGAAAGGTACAGCGCATGTTTGAAGGTGAAAAGAAAGGGGTCCTGGTTTGTTCCAGGCAGAGAAATATCCACGCATGGCCTGGATGAGCAAAGTGGCCCATTCATCTCTCAGCCAAAACCAACTTCAACTTGAGAATTTAAAACCCAACTGTGACTCCATGTGTGGCACGAGTGTGTAGAGCATTATAATTACCATTGAACTTTAATTGTTAATTGGCAGTTGCACATTGGAAGCAGCATGGACCTGAGCTGAATGGGCAAGGAATAGCTTTAATGATTCATCGGACATGATGGCCGATCAGCAAACACCACCTTTGGATGTTTGCTTTAACCTCCCCAACCCTGATAAGCCAATCAATAGAGCAAAGCCATACAAGTGCAGCGACTGTGAGAAGAGCTACAGCTCCCCGGCACAGCTGAAGACCCATTATAGAACGCACACACGAGAAAGACCATTTGCGTGCAGCGACTGTGAGAAGAGCTACAGCTTCCCGTCGCAGCTCAAGAACCATCAGAGAACGCACACTGGAGAGAAACCTTTTATGTGCATCGAATGTGGGGCGAGCTTTAGTCAGTCATCACACTTAACGGCACATCATCAAATGCACACAGGTCAAAAGCCGTACAGGTGCAGCGATTGTGGAAAGAGTTTTAATCGATTATCAAACCTAACGAGGCATCAGCAAATAAAAACAGGAGAAAAACCACACAAGTGCAGTGAATGTGGAAAGGACTTTCGTGAATTATCAAAACTGAAGATACATCAGCGAATACACACTGAAGAAAAAATATATATATGCAACGAATGCGATATGAGTTTCAGTAACTCTTTGGCCTTAAAGCACCATGTGCAAAGACATGCAGGCGATAAACCATACATTTGCAAAGAGTGTGGGCAGGGATTTACAGAATCATTAACCCTAAAAACACATCAGCAAATCCACATAGTCGAAAAACCTTATAAATGCAAGGAATGTGGAAAGAGGTTTAATCGAGCATCAAACCTAACATGTCACTTGAGACTGCACACAGGTGAAAAACCATACAACTGCAGTGACTGTGGAAAAAACTTTACTGATTCATCAAAACTAAGATCTCACCAGCGAATACATACAGGAGAGAAACCATACAAATGCAGTGAATGTGGAAAGAGATTTTATCAGTCTTCTCATCTAAAGTGTCATCAACGAACACACACAGGGGAAAAACCCTACATGTGCGTTACATGTGGAAAGGGCTTTTCTGAATCAGCAAAACTAAGGAATCATCGGCGAACACATACAGGAGAAAAGCCGTTCAGCTGCACTGAATGTGGGAAGAGCTTCACTGAATCATCTAACCTGAGGGCACATCGGCGAATACACACAGCAGAATGGAGAGAGGATGTGAAGAACGCTGCCACTGTTAAGTCTGACGTGAGTAATGGTGTGCAGTGGGACTCGGTGTATCAAATGGATATAAAAACTGAGCAAGATGATAACAGTGACTCTTCTGCCACAAAATGAAATGTTGCCCACCCCTAACTCTAGCTGTGGTGCAATGATTGATTGACGTTGCGACATCTGCTGCAAAATCAATAACATATACTGCTGTGGTGTTATTCCACTATGGTTTTCGCTCTACCCCCAACAATAGTCTGAGGTTAGTCTAAAGATACAAAATGCATTATTCTAAAAAATATGTATTAAATATACGAATCATAAAGGACAATAATCGATTATGTTGAATATTATCCTAGTGTGCCATGCCTAGAAAAGTGATCCATTCTTGGTATTGTATGTATGCAAAATCAAAACCCACCATGGAGGCACTTAATTCCATCCTGCTCCAAAAAAAACTGTACATGTGCTGCAAGTGTCGCAAGGGCTTCAGTGTGCCATCAGTGCACAAAAAACTGCAGTGAATGCAGCTGAACAAAGACCATACTGGAGCAGTGACTGTGCGAAGAACTTTGGTATCTCAATTGCAAATAAATGACCATCAGCAAAAAAAGAGGAGAAAAACACTCATATGCAGATACAGGGGGACAACATTGATCCGCCATAAAACGCAAATCATCCTCCACAGTTTCACACACAGACAGTGTTACTAAGATGGCTTATGACAAATTAAACTTTTGAAAAGAGAGGGCCATAACACAACCTGATCCTGAAACACAAGAATGACTTGGGGATCCTAACTGATAAAAACCTGACCTCGCCTTCAAGCAGAAAGTCATAAATAATAATATGGTTGAGGCTTTCTCTCCTAAGAACAGAAAGATGCACAGTGTAGAAACATAGAGAAGACACACAGTGACGAGACAGATTGAAGAGTGACAACAGTCAAGACATACAGTGATAACATAGTAAAGAGTGAAGACACACATTGAAGAGTGATTACACACAGTAAGAACACACATTGAAGAGTGATGACACACAGTGAAGACATAGTAATGAGTAAAGACACACAGTGATGACCACATTGAAGAGAGTGATTACACACAGTGAAGACACAAAGTGATGGCACAGATTGAAGAGTGATGACACACAGTGAAGACATAGTAATGAGTGAAGACACACAGTGAAGACACACAGTGAAGACCACATTGAAGAGGGTGATTACACACAGTGAAGACACAAAGTGATGGCACAGATTGAAGAGTGATGACACACAGCGAAGACACACAGTGTGACACATTTGGAGATGTAATGAAACGTGGAACAAGGTAACAGGAATAGTCCCAGTTTTCGTAGGTGCAACAGGATTAATCCAGAGACCTGGTAGGGAATTCAAACAGGATGACCATCGAGGGGACCAGGTTTGAATTCATAAAGAAGCTGCTCTTGAGATAATGTAAGGATTACAAATACCATGTGCAGTAAATGTAAGAGATTAATGCAGAATTATTTAAGAATTCAGTGACGCTGGAAGGGGTTCATTCCTGTCATGATAAGAACACAAAAAGACTCCTGCCTGTGAAAGAAAGAAACATGTGCAGAGTTGTAGTCCGTCATCAGCCTTAAAGAGCCTTCAGGAGGCGCACAGGAGGAACCAGATCAGCAGAAAAGGAAAGCGAACTGGTGCAGGCGCACAAATAAAAGACAATATAAGGACCTGGTAGAGACAACCTGACCTTACCAGGAATGGACACACAAGCATGCACACGGGTGAATCGACACCTACACCAGCGGCTAATAATGGCAGTGCACGACTGTTCTTGGCTAAGACTTTAAAGAAATAGTAGCATATCTCGACTGTTTCCTCTCATGAAGACATTATTGTCTGTTTCTTCTCCTTTGGTCTTCTCCACTCTTTCACACATTTTGTCCCTCTTATCTTCTTTTTCTATACACAGTTATACTTCTTTTTTGATTCCCATTCTACTACCATGATCTGCCTCCTCTCTCCTATTCCTCCCCTCATCCTCGGTTTCCTTCAGTCAGCTCTTGTTTCAGTTTTCTGTCTTCACTTTCCTTCCTCCTTCCCCAGTCCTTCAGTCACTTAACAAAGCTCTCATCAGGACCCCTTCATGATGCAGGTTGGCTTTACCCTTGGCAGGCCTGACTGAATGCCTCTGTTGCGCTGCTACATTAATGCAGTTTAGGATTGTAAGAGGGGCTTCCCGGAACAACCTACTGGAATGCAATCCTTGTATTTCTAGCGTTGTCATTCTGGAGACCACAGTTTAACATTATGACTCATAACAATGGGCACACAATGGGATTATTACAAAAAAAGGCTTTGAAATTCTATTGGGACACACACACACACAGCTTCTTTCAGGCAAAAGAGTTGGAATAAGATTATGCAGAGGAGCTGAATGAGTTCACTTCCAGCAAGTAGTAAGAGAAGAAGCAGTTGCAATGCACTAGGTCAGTGTTTCCCAAACTGTGGTCCGCGGACCCCTAGGGGTCCGTGACACATTCCCAGGGGGTCCGCAGGCAGCAGTTTTAAAAGCACTGCAAATGTTCCAAGTATAATTAAAAGTTTTCGAGCAACAATAAAAGTGTCAAGACCAAGAAACCACCAGTGATTAATGGTCCTGCTGGAGAGAGATGAGTTTTGTCCAGTGGCAGCTTGACTTATTTAATGTAGCACAGAGGGTTAATATGCCTCTTGCAAAGAAAGTGTGCCTGTATTTATTTTTTTAACAGTGTTTGATCTGCACAGGTCAATGGGTTACTGCTTTTGTCACAGAGATTCTTTAGTTACTGTGCAGTTTATAAGTGACAATTGTGATCTAGCACAGAGACGTATAAACTGGCATCCAAAAGATGTTTGCAAACTGCATGGTACAAGATAGTAACTTAAGTTTCTTCCCAGTCTTTCATTATCCCGATGCTGCTAAAAAGGTTTATTTGAATGGAAATAAAGTGTCATTGTTAAAGTCAATGCTAAACACTGTGTTATGACTACCAGTATGAATGATGCGAATCCTACAACTACCTTTGCCTTATGTTATTACATGTATGATTCATTGTCTCTATGGGGCAGATTTACTAGGAAAGTGACTCCGTGAGTGCTGCAAGCCATTTGGCTGTGCTGCACTCAGTCACTTTCAAAGCACAGGGATGCAACATATTTACCATAGTATGTTGCATCTCAGTGCTCTCCCTGCGCTGGTGCACAAACTGCTGCCATGCGCCGGCACAGGCACCCTTGTACCATGGTGCAAGGATGCCTGCGTTGTGGGGAGATTGTTTATGTTCAGGTCGGATTTCCTTTCTGCACATGAACAATCACTAAAGGGGATTTCATCTTCCTAAACAAAGAGGAGAAATTAATAAATTTCTTCTTGTTGCACCTCCCTACGCCTCCCTTGGGGAGGTGTAGCATTCGGACGCATTTCCAGATTCATGATTTCTCGTAAATCTGTAAATGTGTCTGGTTTCATGGGTGTTGCTTGGGAACATTCACAGCAAAACCCATGAAACGCACCTTTCATGCAAAGTCCTGTGTGCAAAGTGGCCATATTTATATTAACAGGAAAAGTCACGCAGGCTGGCTTTTCCTGTTCTTATAAATATGGGGCACTAAAATGCGCCGCCGGAGCGTCACTTTTTGTGACGCACAGGTTGAGCAAGGTAAATCTGCCCTATATGTGTGTGTGTTGTAAAGTGCTCTGACATCCTACAATGGCATGAGAGATGCTATAAAACAAATGAAATACATGTGACAGAGGGGCTATGGAGAGACGAGAGGCACTGTTGGAGTGTGATTAAAAGGGAATCACTGAAGAACCCAAACAAAGATTATCGTATCCTCGTGCATAGTAAAGTCATCATTTACTATTCTTTTAAAGCTAATACAATTCAATATATAATGATAAATGGGTTGTAGAATGCACTATTGTTTCCTAAATTGTCGTGGGGGAGAGCCTTCCAAAGTCCCCTTTGTAGTGGTTCGACTCACTCACTGCACTTGGTGTGCACCCTGTGGGGACTGGTCTGAAAACATTTGCTAGGGCTGCTTTGGGTTTCCAGTCTGGCCCTGGCAGGAGCAGGAGCCACGTAGTGTGAAATAAAACCAACCATTTAAAAGTTAGTCATGGAGATGCAGCACCAACCTTCGCAATAAAGTTTTTCATTTTTTGCAGATTCTTTCAATATAAATTACTAAAATCCTTAGTAATTCGACTATTTGTTTTGTGTTCACACCTGTGTTTATTTTTTTCGGATTACTGTTTAAAATTTAAATTATACAGATTGCTAGGGGGTCCCCGGCTTCCAGTGCTGATTCAATGGGGGTCCTCAGGAGCCAAAACTTTGGGAACCACTGCACTGGGTGATGCATTACTGAAAGTTTGATCTGTTGGTGTTGCATTAATATTTGCAACGCCAGTAGCTCAAACTTTCAGTAATGTGAGACCTATTGCATCGCAAATGCTTATTCTTCTTCTGCTATAGGCTGAAGGATCTCGAGCCGACCCGCCGGTCTTTATATCCGCTCGTTAAGGAGGCGGGCTAAACGAAGTACCAACACAGGAAAAGGATTCAGACAGCCACGCCCCGGTGACATAACTACACCCTCACACACGCAAACAGGATAGCTATTTGTAACTGCATAGATTTTGTGAAAGGAAACAGCCGATAAACATCTGTTTTAAAATAACAAAATTGCATTAATAAATACAAATTATAAATGTATGTTTATCATATGTAATCTACTCAGTAAAATTACAAGTATCCCTATGTTATTATTTGCGTCACTGTAAAACAGTGACTCTGGCTCACCATTTTACTTCAAAGCGATTCCATCGTTCTAACGCGAGTATACCCTGGCATTCGAGGGCCCCTGCTTTTACACAAAGCTCTGGCCCTGAAACCTCATTTTGATGCATTTCTGTAGATTCTATAACCAAGCACTCAGTGCAGCCTACCTTCACTAAATACGAGTGGTGCCTTGACATTTAACACACCCAACTCAGCAGAGTGCGCTATATAATAAACTGTATTCAGTCTTGAGTCGGTAGCGAGTTAGGTTGACAATGCCGCGGTGGTGACGTTGGAAACGTCTCCTTGGGTGCTATGGGGTCGTTTGCTCTGAGGTGAACGTATAATGGTCACGAGTCCTGACGCAGCCCTTGTTAGTCTGACTTTCCGTCAGAGGGTAATTCAACAGTTTAGACAGCAATTTAGGAAGAGCAATTAAAAACCGCTCAATGCAGAGGGCATAACGGAACGCTCGGTCACAGGTCAAAACACCAGTATACAGAAGAGGGTCAATATTTGCTTTACTAACTAGTACATTGAGGGAATTTGTTGCTTCCCGTATGCTAAATAATGAAAAATACGGCAAGTCTGGCATAGAGAAAGGTGCAAGACGTGCCATGCTGGTTAAAAAAAAAGAAGTTTTGTTCGGCGAGGCGTGTAGCCGCCATAGTAAAAGTTAAAGCCAGCATGGCGCTGGGAGGTCCTGAGTCACATAATGTTTCCGTGGCACGGCTGTCCTGCCCGTCGTACATGCGTGCTCCGCCGCAAAGGGTTTGCAGTTGAAGTGAAGAGAGGCACCTAGAGTGGCCATATGTCACAAATGTAAACAAGTGTAAATCATACACATAAGCGTATTGATAGCCCTGCCGTTAAAAAAGAAGGAAGGAGGCATCTACAGCCGAAGAGAGGGTGTGAACGGGGAGGAGGAGTCGGCCGCAATCTGGGAGAATGAGCAAGCGTGGCTGTGTGCAGTTCCTGAGCGTAAAGAAGCAAAAAGGAGAAAAGAGTGCACTGAAACTAATAAATAACATAACGAGTAACAGGACATGTAATGAGGCAGTCCTTATGGGATGCTACAGTAACAGAAAAGGCGGTACTAAGGAGGGACTGCTACTCCTATTATCCAATGAATACCACCATTTACAAAAGACAGTAACAGGAGCCAACTAAAAAAAAAAAGGCCATAAAGTGGACAGCGCTTAATGCCCATATCCTGAATACAAAATGATGGACAGAATGCAGAACAATGTCATATATTCACCCCAGTACAAAGATCTGGGCCTAAATCTTTCGTTTTTTTGCTCACCATGCCATTCCAGTTTGGACCCAGCCATATGCAAATCAGTCTTGACCCGGCGCCCAGTGGGAACAGTCTATCAATTGTTTGCGTAGCACTTTTCACCCTATGTGGAATGGGTATGCCTAGACGTGGGTCCCTTGCTCACTGTGCCACTGGATTCAAGCTAGCTTGGCTGATGAAGGGCAATACCCAGAAACCGGACCTAGGATGCTTGTTTCGGGTCCAGGGAGGACCTGGCATGGCAGTTCGGTCTGGACTGTTCCCATGAGGCACAGGGTCAGACTGATTTGCATATGGTTGGGTTTAAACTGGGGTGGCATGGTGAGCAAATGAATGATGGATTTAACCCAGATCTGTTGACTGAGGGTGAATGTATGATTTATTCAGCATTCCGTCCATCAGTTTGCGTAGCACATATCCTGAATACAGCATGTCTCGTAAAGGCAGCACAAGCGCTGCCTAGGTGAGACCTAAAAAGTCTACAATACGCCTACAGTTCTAGAAGTCCCACTGCCCGTTCATTACTCTGCTCTTTGCACAGAAAGCCTCAAGGTGTTGCACACGCTGGAAAATAAATCTCACATGACCATTGTATGCAAAGCCATTTATGGATACCTACGAAACACGACGAATGAGTAGGCGAAGATGTGGCCACGTCCAGACCATAGAGAAATGCTGTCTTTGGCACAGTGCAGCACCGTGAAGAACCCAAAATATGAGAAGTTAATGACGAAACATTTGCAGATATGACCAGTGCTGCAACAAAGCGCGATCTTGCCAAGACATTTATGTCTGTGTTTGTTAGGGTGTAAGAAGATGGATTCGAGTAGAATGTGCAGAAAAGATCCGACAAAACGAGATATGATGTACAACAATAAACTGCAGTGTCCTACATTTTTAAGAAGAGGTTCTCCCACAAACTGGGGCCACTCAGGAGCAGCTATATCCACCTCTGTTCTTAGACAAAGTTTTACTTCTTTTCTTCGTTTGGCCAAAATGATTGCTTGATTTGCAAGAAAAAAAGATAGAAAACCAAAGTAGTACAGCATTGAAAAAGAATATGACATAAAAGTTGCTAAACCTTGAGTAGTATTACAGTGATAAATATTAAATAAAAGTGTTGTGGAGCTATAAGAGAAGCGAACAAACTCCTTTCGGTGGATTGGATCCTGCGAAGGATTGTACTGCATCAATTGGTTTAATACAAAAAAAATAAAGAAAAGTTTCCTCTCTTCCCCATATGGGCTCGATCCTCCGAGGGGGATATTACGAAGGTCATATTTGTTAGCAATAATGCCATAACAGTCTTGATCGTACCTATGTTTCCCATTGCCAATGGCAACTTTCCAGTAAATATATCAGAGGTGTGATACGTATTTGAGAAGGTACTTATTGCACCCAGTCTGGAAATATACTAGCGATAGTAAGTTAAAGTCATAATGACCTCTCATAAGAATAGCCGGCCGCGGATTGAAAAGTTTCAAAATAAGGAAATCCTAGCAATGAATAACATAAGAAGAGGTCCCAAGGAAGCAAGAATTACTAAAATGTTATGGCTTTGTAGAGGGTAATAAACAAATGGTGCCTGTGAGAGTGATTACGGTTTACGCATCGGGTACCACTGAGAGGAAAAAGATGAGAGAGCCTGCGTTCTTATTTATATCCCTCACGCATCCATCCCCGATGAAAGGAGCGCTTGCATCTCAAGGTAGGAAACATTGGGTCTGCTGTGACAGTGTTAGAGAATCCTAGGATCATATATTGCTTTAATGCCCTAAGAAAGGGATTGCGGGAAACACACTTTGGACCTTTGTAAAGAGCAACAATCTTTTGTCAATAAGATCATTTGAAACAATTACTAAATCTAAAATCTAACTTCTTGTATTTCTTTCATGAATATTATTGATATGTTTAAGAATTTGATGCACTATATGTAGTTAGCTGTTTGTGCTGTGATAAATGTGTTACTGGATCTGTTTGTGGCATTTATGGTAATATCCAAATAAACCTATTTGAAATAAATAACATATATATACTGTAATGTTGGCAGACTTTCATAAGTCATCGCATTTTACTGACCCACCAGTGAGCACATCTAGGGAGGAATTGTAACTCTGCAGGTCTCTTTGTGTATTAATTGCGTTCATTTCACTTAGTAACGTTTCATTGTATGAATGACATTTTATGGTGTACATTTGATTGCATGCAGATTCACCTAAAAATGCCTCAGCGTTACTGGGCAAAGATGGTCTTTTCCTATTCATCCAATCTCAAAATCATCTAGGAACATCTAGGTGACTGTAGAGTTACCGCAGCTCAGGAGCCACTCGTTGGGGAAGCCTCGTCTAAAATGAGCCGCGTCGCGCCAGTATCCTTCATTTCCATCATGGGAAGCTAGAAGGCCGGTTAAAGGGTACAATCACTTTCTCAAATACTGCTCTGATTTTGCATTTGTTTTCTTCCATTGTACGTAGCTCAGAGATAGCCAAAATAACCCCTTATAGGAGCCGCTGGCACCCTCCCTAACACTCTGCCGGACCGGTGAGGTGATGGTAGGTTGATCAGCTAATAGGCCACAACACAACCAAAGTTAGGTAATTCTTAACACTCCCTCTGCCAGCATTTGATGCTGCAGGTGATATTCTCCCCCCCCCTCCCAGTTGTGTTGGTCTATATCAAACCAGGTACCTCACTGTTGGATTATTTGTGTGTTTGGTCTACCCTGGATACTAATTAAGGAAACCAACCACTGTGTAGAGAATATATTTCACATCTTTGGTCCTGAAGAATTGCCATTTGATCCTGGGACAACCGAGGCAAGAAATATGTTGCTCTCTGGACTTCAGCCGCTGCTGAACATTACATCAGCAGATCGCCAATATCGTTTTTAACTGAGATTAGTGGACTCGCTGATTAAAATTAATTTTGAGTACCACCTCATCCCATTTTATTATTATTAGTGGACTCGCTGATTAAAATTAATTTTGAGTACCACCTCATCCCATTTTATTATTTCTACCCACACTTTCGACACTCGTCTACACCACAAGGCCCTGTACCAGCACCACACCTAATGGCATTCGGAATAAAAGATCTCCGACGTAGAGCCCCTCATAGGGTGCCCGCCAGGCATTGCAGTGCCGGCATGATGAGAAGCATGCCCTATGAAGAAGCATGACACCCACCCGGGTGTGTGAGGGCCTCAGTTCCTAAAGTGGGAGACACCTTCTCCCCCTTTTCAGACATTAACCTACACCAACCTGTCCTCTTCTTTTCCAGTTTACTCTCTCTCTAGGAACTGCATACCTGTGTTGTAATATACCCTCCCTACCAGCTCACGCAGTCACCCACCCACTAAAATGTTTTTTAACAACTTTTTATTATTTTTTCAACGTAATGTAAGATACATTTGACAGGATTTAACAATCCAAAACAGTAAAAACACATTTCCAAATCAAGTTCAAAATCTCTACCTCTGCCCCCCCACCCCTTTCCATCCCTAAAAAAAAGTTCCTTCAAGGGACACATAACAACTAGAGAGCTGGTGGTGGTCTTGGACAAGACAAGGAGCATCAGCGGCTTGCAAGAAGTTTCAAATTGACGCCTTTCATCTAGTAGATCATATGTGAGTATCCCCAGAGCTATCAATGTCCATAGGTGCCCCGTCCGGTCAGTCCGTAGAGACCACCTTGTTCCAATGGGCTGTGATTGGTTGCTTGTCGGCAGCCAGCATGTGTTGTGATAATCTCCTCATTGTTCATTATACCCAGGGTTCTCGGGTCCTTCGGAATCACTGCCGCGTCAGCCAGTATCCGACAGCCGAGTGTGTTCCTTCTATTGCTCACCATTCCTTACAGAATCTTTCTTTTAGGACTCTCACACCCCATATGTGCTTCATTCCTTTCCAAGCCACATAAACACCAACATTTCTCATCCAGGAAAGGATGCGATCATTTCAAAACATTCAGCCTGCTGTACTAAGTACACACCCGTTTGTATATGGTCTCTTTGTTATGTACACTACGCGTTCATCCTATATGTCACTCCATAACCTTTGTTATTGTTCTCGTGGTTTTTTTAATGTTTTTTTTATTGGTTTCTCAATATAGTATATTTTACAACCATCATTATCTCTGTAAGAGATGCACAGAAACACAGGTTGATTTCTTTGCAGATTTGAACATATATTCTCCACACCTCTAGCTGCTCATGTTGTGATGATGTAGTTAAACCCTCGACATCTATTGATATAAAGCATGCAGCCAATGTCGCAGGTCTCTTCAGTGCTGCGGAAACATGTAACTAAATCTATTACTTTCGTGTCCGTAGTCTCTGTGCCTCTTTGGGGCATAGTATCCCAGTATTTATTTTGCTAATCGTGACTCACTACTTGTGACGATTGGTAAGTTTTTTTTATACCTCCTTGTTGTGTCCTCCCATCTGCGCTCCATCATTCCGCAGGTCTAATAGCATTCGTCTCCATGCTGCCAAATTGTCTTCCAATCGTTCTTCCCGACTCACGTTTCATTCTAACCTCTTCAGCCAATGCCCATTCAGACACATCCCGCAACCATTCGGCACATCTGGGTGGGTGGGAGTTCATCCATTTAATGCCGATCCGCCTTGTAGCCAGCACCAGCCCTAACGCCAAGAATTTGCAGCTAACTTTTTTCATTGAGCGTCTCTTCCCATGTACTGTGTGCCTTTGGGGTACTTTCCGGTAGGTCATCTTGTAGGTTCCTACAGATATGAGCTAAGAGTCTTTGACCCCCCCCAGTCAGATCTAGCAACCTCTGCAGCATTTGTGAGGGCAGTGGCTCCTCAGGAAAACCGGGCCAAATCTCATGACCTGGCCCCCAAGATACAAGTCGCACAGGACATCACAACCCCCTTCTGCCATTTCTGTATCGACATGAGTTTCATTATGTCTGCAAATGGTTTTAATACCCAGATCAGCAAATCGTGTGCATAAGGTGTGCAATGAAGGACTGTGCACACCACCTGTGATCAAAAATGGATGTGACCTCTGGATCCGTGCACTACCCATAAGCAGCTCCGGAAGAGTACGCCTCCCACACGAGCCTCTTAGCAGCCTTTTCTCCCAATTATCCTCCTCATTGAGCCAATGGACTGCAGGTTCAAGGTGGGCCGCCATATAATAAAGCTCAAGATTTGAAAGTTCGATGCCCACCCGCTCCCACATTTGTTTCACCATGGTCAGTCCTATTCTCTTCTTTTTCTGTGACCCAGACGAGATCTATTATTAGACTGTCTAGATCTTTGAAGTAGTGTCTAGAGATCTTTTGTAGTGTGCCCTATAGATCATACAGACAACGTGGCACCACCACCATTTTTACTATGGCTGTCCTCCCCATAAGTGAGGGCATTGTCCGCATATAGTGAGATCAGGTGTACTGTCACCTACCTGGATCCTCCAAGGCCCTAACCTCTGTCGTAACAGCACTGCCAATATTTCGATCTCCAGCACGAATAACAATGGAGACAGAGGGCACCCCTTTCTTTTTTTTTTTGTTGCAGAGTTTTATATAGAGTGAACTAGACCCGAACTGAATCAGGTATCAGAGCGCTTTACATAGCACCAGTTATGTTACATGAGGACACGCATTCATTTTAGGCACGGGGAGATTAAGTGATTTGCCCAGAATCACAGGAGGTTTTTGGCGTCGTTACCGAGACTCGAACCCAGAATCCCCAGGTCCGAGGTCGAGCGCCCTAGCTGTTAGGCCAACTCCTCTCCCCAATGCGGCGATGTAGTTGGAACCCCACAGAATCCAAACCACCCGTCCGAACCCTGGCCACGGGATCAGTGTAAAGTAACTTGAGCCATGAAACGTATTTAGGTCCAAATCCATTCTGTCCAAGACCTGCCAGAGATATTCCCATGCAATTGTATTGAACGCCTGCTCGATGTCAAGGGACTCTAGCGCATAGGAGCCATCCCGTAGACTAGGGGCATGGATAACATGAAATTGTCTATCCATATTATACATGGTGCTCCTCTTTGGAATGAACCTGCACTGAGCCTCATAAATAAGGGCAGATAGACACAGGAGCAGACGGGTAGCCAACAGACCACTCAGTATTTCCATGTCCACATTTAATTGGGAGAGCGGTCTATAAGATGTCGCTTCCATGAGTAACTTGCCTGGTTTTGGCACCAGCACCACTAGAGCCTCACGCATAGCATCTGGGAGGCGTCCACATTGGTGTGCCTCCAGGTATACCTCCAGTAGCCTATCAAGCATCACATCAGAATATTTATGGTAAACTTTGGCCAGAAGGCCATCTCCCCCTTGCCTTTTTGTCATTTTCTGACGTCTCAATGATGCTAGGATCTCCTCTTTGGTTATGTCCACGTCGAGTGATTGCCTCTCTTCTTCCCCCAACCTAGGGACTTTCAAACCTGCCAGCAAGTCCATGCCCATGTCATTGGATCTGGTTCTCTTTTTGCATGCTCCCTTTCAAGATGAACTTTGAACACCTCATTTATAGACACCTGGGAGTTAACTACTGTACCTCCTCTATTTTGTAAGGCCAAAATAGGCTCACAGGACTCCTGCTGCTTCAGCAGTCATACCAAAATGGCTCCTGTCTAGTCCCCGCTCGTCATGTAATCTCAGCCGATATGCAGCGAACGTATACTTTTTCAACCTTCGCCAGTCATCTAATAGAGCACTACGTATGCGCCTCCATTGTTCAAGCTTCTGGGGTTGTATCAAGACCGCCCCCTCCGGGTCAGAGAGTCTGCCCATATTTTTTTCTAAGTTACAGACCAACTTTTTTTCCCCCTGTATGTAGTGTGTAAGCGCACCCCCCTGAGTACGACCTTCATTGCATCCCAGTCATATGCCCTGCTGCTTGAACTTCCCCAGATCTCCCAGAAATAATGCATAAGCTCCTCCCGCACCGCAGCCACAAATGGTGGGTCCGTCACCGACTCACAAACGCCATAGCCTACACGTCCCCTCAGCAGGCAAACTAGGAATGGGGAATGATCAGATATATATCACGCTAGATACGCTGCCTCTCAGACTTGTGAAGCAATCCCCATTGTAAGAAAGCAATTGTCCAGCCTACTATAAGTACTGGTCGCCTATGTATAATAAGAATAGTCTGTAGCTTGGATGTCCCTCCCTCCACGCATCCACTAGGCCGAGGCCCTGAATCAATCCCTTCAGTTGGTCAGTCATTGGGGGTTTTGTTTTTTCCCGTGGGGGCTTGTGATCTAACAACCAGTTAATTACACAATTACAATCGCCCGCAGTATCATGTCAGTGGTCAGAAATACAGCAGTGGCCGTCGCCACGCGGGTGAAGAAGGATGGACAGTCAACAATAGGAGCCTAGACATTCGCAAAGCAGACCTTCCGCCTTTCCAGGACTCCAGTCAAAACAACAAATCTACCCTTAGGGTCCTGCACATGTCCCCTATACTGGAACACTACCCCCGAAGCCACCCATATCATGATGCCCTGTGCATAATCTGAATATGACGTATCGAACAATTGTTCCCTCCAGGGTCTACGCAAACTGGTAATGCAGTCCCCCCAAACATGCATTTCCAGCAAAAAGGCCATGGAGACATGATATCGTTTGAGGTACGCATACACTCTTCGCTGTTTCTCAAGTTGCATCAGTCCCCTGACATTCCAAGCCAGGAGTTTAAATGTTGCGTCAGCCATCTTTTGTATCTTGTAGGCTCGGCACGAGATCCGGACACACCAATAAACAAAACCACGCCACACCGCCCAACATCCAATCACACAAGCAGCCACATTCCCCCTTGAAACCGTAATATAGACATAACTCCCCTATTCCCCAACTCCCCCGCCTGCCCGCTGAGGTTCCGTGAAAATCGTTACGGTGTTTTGGGCATTGCCGAATATGGACGAGTTTGGTATCTATGAACCGTAAATGGCGAGTTCGGTAAGTGTACGCGTTTTCACTACACTACCTGGCATGGTTCGCCTCATTTACGTGTTTCTACATCTGAACCCTTGGGTTCCATTTCGGATACGGCATCCATTTTGTTTCTTGCCCTCACGTAGTCAGTGAACAGGCAACTGTCCGCTTCGTGACCTGTTAGTTCCCAAGCCATACGGAAGACGCATATTCCTTTCATGCGTCTTTATGACCGGAGGAATGACACTGCAGAGGCAAATGGCTCAGCTTGAGGGTAATCTTGTCGTACCGGCCTATTGTTTCAGCCATGCACGTGCTGAGATCAAGCTCTTTGATCCTATGATCATGTTTCCAATATTACCCCCACACTCTTTTCTTTAGGTGTGCCTGACTTCCTAGCAGCTGTTCTTGTCTCTTTACTCTTGCTCATTTACAACTCAAGTGGAATGTACCTAATGATGGGAAGATGTGCTTTTACAGTTGGAACTGGTGATGTTAATGTAATTATGTTCCGGGGTTCTGAATACATGAAAGCGATCCTTTTGAATTTTAGTGTGGGAACTGAGCTGTAACCTTTTGCTTACATATTGTGCAATGACAAGATCTTGTATAAAAGAGAGCGAACCACAAACACAATTTGAAGCAGACTCTTGGAACCTACACTCTGTTGTACTTCCCATGACTTTTGCATCCCTGCAGTAATAAACGCTGATCTTTGACGCCGAAGGAAGTCTCCCGTGTCTCTGTCTTTAGTGCGCCAGAACAGGTATCCCACGAAGGTTTTAGGTGTTGTTCCCTGGCACCGCTGGGCCTTAAATAGTCCCAGTCCTTCAGTTGGCACCCAACGCGGGGCGACATCGGCGGTACCGGTCCAAAGCCTGACGATTGTGAGGAACTTCGTGTGAAATCTCCGAGGAAAAGGTGCACCCCGCTTCATCGATCCTGTTGTCGAAATAAGTGGTCCGAAGATTTTTCCCGCGAAGATTCCCGCCTCCTGACGGCTGTGACGGACCGATGCCCTGACTGTCGACCTGTTTTCGACGCCTGGCGTAGACCTTTCGTACAGCGAGACGATAGACGGGCCTTCCTGGTGACGCCATTGAAGCTCTCAGTTAAGTATTTGTGGGTCGCTCCCAGTCCTTAGTTGTTGTTTCAGCTTGTTGAAGCTTTGTTGTTTGCATGGTTCCATTGCATTTGTGGTTCTTAGTTGTTGGTCCTTAGTTTTTATTTGACAATTGCAATTGCCAAAAACCGAGGGTTTTGTGTTCCACGAAGGATTAGTGCTTCGGTAACCCTTGAAGTTTGATACTAGGTTAGTGTGCACGATGCCTAGCCATAGTGGATTTCTTGGTCTCTTTAAATGTTGCAACAAGGATTCCCGGTTGGAGGACTCGTGTCCGATACCTCCAGTTGGAACTCCGATATATGAGCTCTATAGTCGACATGGTGTGGGTCCTATTATTTATAATAAATATTGGGTCCGTTACACGAAAAAAGATGGTGTCCTTAGTTGGCCACCGCATGGAAGTTTTGAACTTACGATTTTAGATAATCTTGAAGCTAAATTATTCAAAAGGAAAGCTAGACCAGCTATGTTTGATTCTTTTCGGTTGTGGCGTAAAGAGGCCAAGCAGAAAGAAATCAAACAGCTTAAAAAGGATCGAAGAGAAGGATTCGTTCCGATAATGCAAGTTGTACAACAATGTCAGCGAGATAAAGAAGAAAAAGAAATAGAAGTTTCCACTAGACTACATCATATGAGGATAGACAAATGTTATCCGGTTTTTCCAACTAGTCAGGATAAGAAAGAAGAGGATTCGAAGGAGGATCCCCTGTTAGCGTATTTGATGAAATCGCCACCTCCTTATGCACAGGGTGCTACGGCCCCTGTAGTTCCTCCTATAGTTCCGCCTGTTGTTCCTCCGGTTGTCCCTCCTGTTGTTCCGGCGGCTGCGGGTCAGCCCGTTGTTGGTCCCACGTTTGTCGCACCACCTGTCTCTATTCCTACTGCTCCTTTGACTGTACCCTCTCTGCCTCTTGTCCCTGCCACTCTGACTACCTTGCCTGCTTCTGCTGTGTCTGCCTTCACTTCAAACGTTGTGGCTCCTGCTCTCCTTTCTCCTTCTGTTCGTAATCGTATCCCTAACACTGTTGCTACCCTTTATTCACCGCTTTCTGGTCAGTTATTTCCATCCGATACTTCTGAAACTCCCCAAAGACGGAGTCAGATCCCTAGTGGGAGGGAAAAAGAGACGCTAGTGACAATGGCACATAGGTGGATAAGACATCCTGCCAACTACCCTCCACGCATGGTTTTCGAGACGTTTTCTCAGTTTAATGAGCCTACACAGAGATTCGTGTTCGAAGAAATGTGTAACTTTTTGAGGGAAGAATGGTATAATAACAATTTAGATAACGTACCGCCCGATATGATTGAACTTCAGAGTCAATTTTCGAGCGGTATGATTGTAGGTGGAGATGTACGACGTGCCTTAGAGCGACTGTTAGCCCATAGGTCGACAGTGCATTCTCGAGTGGCGTTTGATGATGACTCTGAGAATTGGAAAGCGGCTCCTGGTCAGTACCCTATGAGAGAGGTTCCGCCAGTATGGATGCCAGGTGATCCTGGTGCTGCCCCCCGATCCCTCCGCATTTCCAAAGAGTTTGGATACACCTCCCATGGAAGCGATCAGAAGTCTTACAAGTCAAACAGTCCTTACCTGATCCACGCAAGAATCCGGCGGGTTACTACAAGGAGTTGTCTCAATTAGTAGATGCTACTATTATGAACCTTGCCGACATCGACATGCTGTTCGGAAATGTTGTACCACAGCCCGTTTGGGCGAAAATTCATCAGGAAAATCATGCGAATGAGTTAGGCGGCGATTGGGCTGCAATAATAGCGGCTGATGGCCGACAAGTTGGTGGGGCTAAGCCAGAGCAGGTAATTTCGGATCTGCCCCAGAGAATAATTACGTTCATGAAAACGCTTATGCCGGCGATGAGGGTAAACTGGGATAAATTAGCAGCTTGTAAGCAGAAGAAGGACGAGAGTGTCTCCGATTTCTTTACTAGATTCGAAGAGGCATTTGTCGATCATAGTGGTCAGGATATGGGCACTGAGGGAGGCCAACGGTTGTTTGTTGACAAATTCGTGTTGAATTTGTTGCCAGAACTATGCAACAAATTGAAAAATTCAGAAAGTGCATGGGCTGTTTCAACCACGGCACAGATATTAGCGACGGCTCAATATTATGAGAATAGGGAAAAAGAAGAAAGTGATCGTGTAGATAAGAAAACGAAGGAGCTGAAAACGAAGGTTTTGTTGCAGCAAGCGTATCCTCCGCGTTCAAATCACACTGATTTACAACAGCAATATAGACCACAATCACAATCCTCCAGAATACAGTCACGTCCTGACTCCTCTGAGTTTACATCTATGCTTGGGTATAACCAATGTGCATATTGTAGAAGAGAGGGACATATAAAATACGACTGTCCCGCTTTGCGTGACCGTCTGAATGGTGTGTCATCACGAGGAAGCCGTGGTGGTCCTCAGCAGGCATCTCGAGGTAGAGGCCACGGTACCATTCACAATCAGAACGATCGCCCTCAGAATTCATCAGATACAAATAATTGTTTTGACCAGCGAAATGCGGGGTCAGTTAGATCTACACAATATCATGTGGACGATTACTACGTTGAACATGAGACTGTTGCAAACGATCATTACTAGGACAGCCACCGACAAAGAGAGGGAGTAGTATCAGTTCCGGTTGATCAGAGCGGGCCTTACGTCGCAGTTGCTACATCTGGCGTAGTCGAGCCTTTTCTGTTAGACACTGGTGCAACGAAAAGTTCCATCATGCATTCGAAACTCCCTGGCGCACCTTTGTCTGGCTTAACAAATGTTTCCGTTGGATTCTCTGGCGCCCCGGTTAGAAATCCTGTCTCCAGCCCTTTGCCCCTCACTATCGGTCCTGGTGAGTTGGAGGCTCCATTGATTCTATCTACTGGTTGTGGTGAGAATCTTTTGGGCTTGGATTTGTTAAAACGGTTATATGCGACATTGTACTGCTCCCCTGAAGGAGTGGAGCTTACATTAGGTCGAAGAGTAATCTCTCCTATGTACTTGTCGATCGATAAACTCCCACCGGAATTGAGCTCCCTTCCTGCGTCTCTATGGGCCACAGGTCCCAATGACGTGGGTCTCTTGGACATCCCACCCTATATGATCAAGCTGAAACCAAATGTGCGACTGCCACGTATACCACAGTATCGTATCTCCATTGAGGGAGAACAGGCGCTATTAGCGATTGTACACGACCTGATCAAAAAGGATGTAGTTGAAGAAACTCGAGGAAATGTGTGTAATAGTCCTGTACTACCAATTTTAAAACGCACTGATCCATCTAAACCTCCTGTGTACCGTTTCATAATCGATTTGAGAGAGGTGAATAAAATCGTGATTCCACAATTTCCCGTGGTCCCTGATATCACCACTTTGCTAACACTGATTCCAGCTTCTGCCTCCTGGTTCACGGTGATCGACCTAAAGAATGCTTTCTTTAGTATCCCGATTGCTGAGGAAAGCAGAGACCTATTCGGATTCTCATTAGGTGGTCGCAGTTTTAGACTGAAACGTGCACCACAGGGCTACTGTGAGAGTCCGTCTATCTACAGTCAAGCCCTCAAAAGTCAACTTGATTCATTTGTGTTACCGGCAGGCGCAGCCTTGATTCAGTACGTTGACGACCTGTTGGTAGCTGCTGATACCGAAGATATTTGTAGAACTACTACAGTATCGTTGTTGCGGCATTTATGTGACTTACATCACAAGGTGTCACCTTCCAAGCTGCAATATTGTTGCCAAGAAGTAACCTACTTAGGTCACTTATTGTCAAAAGAAGGGAGAAGGTTGACCCCAGAGAGAATTGCAGCGATTTCTCGAATGACTGTGCCTAAAACTCAGAGAGATGTACGTGCCTTTCTAGGTATTACGTCATACTGCAGACAATGGATCCCAAATTTTTCACTCTTGGCGAAACCATTGTTAGCTCTCACCTGCAAGGATGTTCCGACTCCTTTGCCATGGACTGAAGAGTGTCAAAAAGGTTTTTCTGAATTACGTGATGCGTTGTGTTCGGCTCCTGTGTTAGGTACTCCTGATTACAGTAAGCCGTTTGCACTGTACGTTCACGAGAGGGATGGTTGTGCGTTGAGTGTTCTGGCGCAACAATTTGGTGACAAACAGCGTCCCTGCGCATATTTTTCTTTGACCTTAGACCCAGTCGCTAGAGCTTTGCCGAGTTGTTTAAGAGCAACAGCGGCAGCTGCGGCGTCCATTCGACAGTCCGCAGGTCTGGTCATGGATAATATGCTTACGGTGATGGTTCCGCATGCAGTTGACACTCTCTTAAACCAAACGAAAACTCAACATTTGATGAGCGCAAGGTTGTCTGGTTATTAGCTGACGTTACTGGCTAGCCATATACGGATAAAAAGGTGTAATGTGTTGAATCCAGCAACATTATTGCCGATCAACACAGAGTCAAGTGATGTAGCATCACATGACTGTTATCTAAGAACTGAGGAAGAAACGAAGGGTCGTATCGACCTAAAAGATACTCCATTGGTAGATCCCGATGGTACTTTGTATGTTGACGGTTCCTGTTTTAAGTTACCGAATGGTGATGTGACGACTGCGTATGCTGTAGTGACGTTGAGTACGATTGTGGAAACTGCGAGATTGAGTCAGAACTCGGCCCAGGCAGCTGAGTTGGTCGCCTTGACAAGAGCGTGTGTGTTGTCCAGAGGAAAGCGGGTGAATGTGTTTACAGACAGCCAGTATGCTTTTGGTGTGGCGCACAGTTTTGGGCGATTGTGGAAAGAAAGAGGATTCTTAACGTCGCATGGCACGAAGATTCAGCATGGACAGCTTGTGAATGACCTTTTAGGTGCACTCACATTGCCTAAGCAGGTGGCCATAATTAAATGTAGTGCGCATCGAAAAGTGACGGATGATGTTGGTCGTGGTAATGCGTTTGCAGACGAAACTGCTAAAGAGACAGCTAGAAATCTGACAAATCGAATGTACGTTGCGAATTCAGTAAGATGGCCAGCAGAAACTAGCATGTGTGAGGACACAGTGGAGAGTGTGAAGGAAATACAGAATGAGGCCACTGAAATGGAAAAGACTAAGTGGAAAGAAAGCACGGGAAAGTTAGACGAGAATGGATGTTGGGTTGACTTGTCAGAGAAACAGAGATGGATGTTACCGGATGCATACGTGCTTGCTGTTGTTACAATGGCCCATGGCACAGCACATATTAGCTCGAAGGGCATATGCAAGTTGTTGTCTCCTGTATGGAAGAATGATGGGATTACTAAATGTGCAGAGAGAGTGGTTAAGAATTGCATGGTATGTTTGATGCATAATCCCGGCAAGGGCACCCCCACTCCACCTGGTCATTTTGCCCCTCCTACATGTCCTTTCGAAGTTATCCAATTGGACTTCATCCATATGGAGAGATGCAACAATTTGAAGTATGTGTTGGTTGTAGTATGTGCGTTCTCCAGATGGATTGAAGCTTACCCTCTTAAGGATAATACTGCTCTATCCACAGCTAAAATTCTGCTCAAAGAGTATTTCCCCAGGTACGGCATGCCTCGGATTGTATGGTCGGACAACGGAAGTGAGTTTGTGGGAAGTGTGATGAAGAGTGTGTGTCGTGGTTTGGGTATAGTACAGAAATTCCATAGTGCTAATCATCCTCAGTCAGCGGGTTTGGTGGAAGGATACAATGGCACCCTGAAACTAAAACTTGCTAAAGTTCAGGCAACAACTGGTTTATCATGGCCCGACGCTCTGCCTCTAGCTCTCTTATCGACCAGGGCTACTGTACACTCTCGAGTAGGGCTCAGCCCATATGAGATTGTGTTCGGCCGTCCTGCGAACATTTGGGGGGTTCCAAGGCCTAAAGAATTGAACAGACTTGAATATCCAATGTTAATCGACTATCTATACGATCTGACTGCTAAATTGAGTTTGATTCATCCACAGGTCTTTGAGGCTCTACCGTCACAAACAGAGGGTCCTGGTCATCGGCTGCAACCAGGGGACTGGGTCCTCACCCGTAACTTCGGACGAAAACGAAACCTTGAGCCGAGGTTTGTGGGACCCTTCCAGGTGCTACTGGCAACAAGGACGGCGGTTCGGCTGGAGGGACGGAAGCATTGGGTACATGCCACCCACACCAAGAAAGTCCCGTTTCCTTTGCCGGCGGATACTTGGATAAAAAAGGGCTTTTCCTCGTCCGAGACCGACGCTCCACTACGCTTTATCCCATTCAGCGAAGCTCAGCCCATATCTGACACCCTTGTTGACTCCCCTCAAACAATTTCCCTTCCTTCAACACTGGGAAATACAAGTACTGAACAATTGCCTGGACCATCGAACACTTGTTCGCCATCCAATCCACTGTTTGAAGATCAGACTCAACCCGGGAGAAGTCGATACTTTCTTCGACCGCGCGTTAAGGACAAATAAAAGAGTTCTGTTTTTATTCCCTTTTTGAAATTTACAGTACCCCTTACCGTTGTCATGAACACTGTGGACATTATATAGTGTATATACCTTTTTCTTTTCATGCAGCAAAGAGACTATTATTGACTTTGATTCTAATTCATTTAACCTATCATCTGGGTTGACCGTAGGGCCGTGCGGGTACTTCCTCCTGTTTAGCAGCTATCGACACTAGGTCGGTTTCTTTTGTCGATTTCTGGGAACTCCTGGGAATTGGCAATCGCTACTCAGAACGAAGTGCGTCAAGAACGTCACGGACGGTTTCGTTTAGAGGATGGACTTCTCAAAGCTGTCGGAAAAAGAGAGAATGTTGGCGCAAGGATCAGAAGTGTTTCGTACAAAGTGTTTTCTATTTCAGATCTTTATGTTGTTCCTAACCGTTTCAATGCTACTGGTGGGTGGAGTATATTTTGGGATTCAATTATTATTACCTTCCATTTCACCTACTCCTCCTTTCTACAACCTGAATTTCGCTTCCACCGTTTCTCCACATTCTTTTCACTTACTGCCCCAACATGAGCAAGTCAGACGTGCGGAATTTAGAAACAATTCCTTTGTGCAACTTTTGCATCAGCATCAGTTGGTGGTAAATACTACAAATTGTTGGGTGTGTGGGCTAATGCCGCATACCATGGACAGGGGTATTCCATATTTGGTTCTCCCGTACAGCCCCCAAGGGTCAGTTCAGGCATTCCAAATCATGTTCCGTAGTGCACTAGATTCCTACCCCCATCGAGAGCCACGCTCAGCTAGCTTTGGTCCTGGCCCGTATCATAAGTCTCTGGCGACAGCGATTGCTGATCTAGATAGAGACATTTTTGATGCTACGCTCATCCCAAAGGAGGAAGTGCAGGCCTACAAGTACCTTAGTGAGGCTGAGTATAGTATATCAGTGGGTGATAGACAGCTTAAAAGCTCACCCCCAATATGGATTGTACCTCACCTAGGCCACTTTTGTCTGCAAGGTCGTGGCCGAAATCCAAGAGCCCAGCTTGGGAAGAGTGCTTGTGTGGATACTTACGTTCTACCGATGCTTTCTTCCCCTGTCCTTCTGACTGCCAAGGGTACCTATTTTGTATGTTATGACCGAGCATATACGTGGTTACCACACGACTTCTCAGGTACCTGCTATATTGCAAATCTCTTGCCCCCGACTTTCACTGTTGCCGCCGACTATCACAAAACCAGAGTTGTGAGAGGTGTCATTAGTAAAGAGGATACTTCCGGTCAAGAAGCAGGAGACTTCTTCAAGGGTTTCCTACCGTTTTGGGGCCCTATGGTCAATAGCAGGAATCTGAGACAGTTAACTCGTGTAGTAGAGTCAACTGCTAACATAACTGCAAGTGCCCTTGGTAATCTGACAGCGGAGCTTCAAGCGGACAGGCTCATGACGTTACAGAACCGTATGGTTCTAGACGTTGTTCTAGCGGATAGAGGTGGTGTGTGTAAGGTCATCCATTCGAGCTGCTGCATATTCATACCTGATAACGCTCCAACGGTTTATCAAGCCATCTCCCAGTTGCACAAAATCTCGGAGTCCATACACGTGGACGAGGGAGATTGGACGCTTCTAGGATGGTTTTGGGGTCTAATGTCAACTTGGGGTTGGAAGATTCTGATGATTATAGGGGTTGTCATGACATTTCTGTTCACGTGTTGTCTTTGTGTACAGTGTGGTCCTGCCTTATGTGGCCTTTGTGCTACAACGTGTATAAGAAGGCCATCTGTTTCCAGAGAGGCATTGATGGATAGAATAATGTTCCAGCAACACCTGAATGATCTGATGAATATCGAGATCGACTCTGATTTCGACTAGTGCTTGCCTACATGAGGGCAAAAGGAGCGTCTGAGGTCCGTGAAAATCGTTACGGTGTTTTGGGCATTGCCGAATATGGACGAGTTTGGTATCTATGAACCGTAAATGGCGAGTTCGGTAAATGTACGCGTTTTCACTACACTACCTGGCATGGTTCGCCTCATTTACGTGTTTCTACATCTGAACCCTTGGGTTCCATTTCGGATACGGCATCCATTTTGTTTCTTGCCCTCACGTAGTCAGTGAACAGGCAACTGTCCGCTTCGTGACCTGTTAGTTCCCAAGCCATACGGAAGACGCATATTCCTTTCATGCGTCTTTATGACCGGAGGAATGACACTGCAGAGGCAAATGGCTCAGCTTGAGGGTAATCTTGTCGTACCGGCCTATTGTTTCAGCCATGCACGTGCTGAGATCAAGCTCTTTGATCCTATGATCATGTTTCCAATATTACCCCCACACTCTTTTCTTTAGGTGTGCCTGACTTCCTAGCAGCTGTTCTTGTCTCTTTACTCTTGCTCATTTACAACTCAAGTGGAATGTACCTAATGATGGGAAGATGTGCTTTTACAGTTGGAACTGGTGATGTTAATGTAATTATGTTCGGGGTTCTGAATACACGAAAGCGATCCTTTTGAATTTTAGTGTGGGAACTGAGCTGTAACCTTTTGCTTACATATTGTGCAATGACAAGATCTTGTATAAAAGAGAGCGAACCACAAACACAATTTGAAGCAGACTCTTGGAACCTACACTCTGTAGTACTTCCCATGACTTTTGCATCCCTGCAGTAATAAACGCTGATCTTTGACGCCGAAGGAAGTCTGCCGTGTCTCTGTCTTTAGTGCGCCAGAACAGGTATCCCACGAAGGTTTTAGGTGTTGTTCCCTGGCACCGCTGGGCCTTAAATAGTCCCAGTCCTTCACCGCCTAGCAGCAAGTGGCACATGAATCTGCAGTTCCCATCCTAAACCCTGTTTCTTATCTTTGATCAAACCAGGGATACAGATAAGGAACAACTAATACGCTATGCTAGAGACCCGTATTCTATAGCAGTCGGAGGGAGTTAATACCCATAGCACTGCCCCGCTCTTGACCCCTGGTCCCTCCATCTTTAGGATGTCCACCTTAGCCCATCTAGCTAGGTAAGGTAGTATTATGTAATGCGTTGATACCATCTGTCCCCCCCCAACCCGACACTGAAAAATACACATAATCCTCATATTTGTATCATGCGAAAAGCAGTCCGCACAGGCTGTAAAGCAATTATACAAATTACAGCTCCCAAACATCACATAAAGCGGTCCTATAATGCGCAAGTCTCAGGTAGGGGCAGAACCATTGTGTCTCCCATTGAGCACCTCATCATATCATTACTCGCTGCCCACCGTATAAAATCAGTTCATGGCGGGCCCCAACTGTATTATCTGTGCCGTTCTCAGGGCCACTTTGTCTGTCCAACATGGAGTCATTTGTTGCTGGCAGGACCTCCGTGTCGCGCAGTGTAGCATCTGAGCACACAACAGTACATCCCATCTAGGAAAGAGAATCATCACGTCTGTTTCTTCCAGGTTACCTCCGCTGCTGTGTTGACTTTCGTTTCTCCATTGGGGTCAATGTCCCTCTTGGATCCCTGAGAAGGGAACCCCCTGAAGGCATCAACCCATTCATTGGCCTCATATGCTGTAAAGAAAATATGTACCTTTCCCCGGTGGACTACTCAAAGCTTCGCTGGGAACATCTGGCTGTATCATAGATTAAGATCACATATAATTTTTTTGACTGCCAGCTAAGTTTTCCTTTAAAGTAAAATCTGGGAAGATAGAGATCGGGTGACCTTCAAATTTCTGTGGGCCCTTCACTTGCATTTGTTGCAGTATTGCATCTCGGTCCCTGTAATTAAACAGGCTTAGACTTAGGGTGGTCTTCCCCCAAACATTTTGGCTTACTCCTCCATTGTTTTACTGATCTAATTCCAGTTGGCTTCTAGGTCTCTGTCCCCCTTTACCACTGCTAAAGTGCTTGTGCTCTCTCCGTAAACATGGTAGGATTGGGTTATACCCAATTTCCATGTTAAATTTACTTGTAAGTCCCTAGTAAAGTGGTACTACCTGTGCCCAGGGCCTGTAAATTACATGCTACTAGTGGGCGTACAGCACTTATTGGGCCATCCACTTAAGTATCCTTTTAAACATGTCTCAGCCTGCCAATGCAGCCTGTGTATGTAGTTTTAAACTGTCATTTCAACATGACAAAGTAAACCTTTTGCTAGGCCTAGGCCTAAGCCTTCCTTTTTAATACAAATTAGTCACCCATAGGGTAAGCCCTAAACAGCCCATAGGGCAGGGTGCAGTGTATTTAAAAAGTTGGATGTGTACTTTTAACTTTTACATATCCTGGAGGGGAAAAACTCTCAAATTCGTTGTTCACTACTGCAGGCCCTGCCCCTCTGCCAGACTCCTCACCCCCTTCTGCTTGCTTGATTCTGGAACTTGCTGTTTCAGTTGCTACATAAGGGATCTGCAACACGAACACCAGCGAACGTCGCCGCTTTCTGCATCAAAGTTGTGAGCGCTGCTCCGACTTGTACCCGTAGACCGACGACTGCTGCTGTGCTGTATAGACTCCGAAGCCGACATCATGTCGGAGCCGATCCTCGATGATGGTGGCCAAGAACTCATCGACACTGTGACATCGTAGGGAACCGTGGTTTCGGCGCCATCTTAACGTCACCTCCTCTCTGGTCAGGAACCCACACCTCCCCTGCCTGCGCAAAGCATCCAGGACACCGACGCATCATCTCCCCCGAAGCTCGGAACAGACGATGCAACGCGCCAATGGCACTGCATTTCCCTGACGCCGTGAGCTGTCTTTGTCTCGCTTTCTAAGGTACTGTTCTGTGGGGTCTGTTTTGACTCCAAGCCCCACGCTGCGCACCTTGTGGTCGGCGCTGTACTTTGGGAACTCTTTGACCTCGACATTGTGCTAATCCCCGTTAGGGTTATCTGTTGCTATAAACTGATTAAGTGAATGACCTATTTTTGAATTACTTCTACCATCATGAAGTATTAATTGTAAGTACAGTATTGTGGATATTTGTCGTTTGTGGCCTTGTGATAAGTCTATATAAAGAATACTTATTTTTATACAACCCGGTGTGGTGTCAGTCTGTAGTGTTTTCACTGTATTACTGTATGTGTTCACAAATGCTTAACGCACTGCCTCTGAGATAAGCCTGTCTGCTCGTGCCAAGCTACCAAGGGGGTGAGCAGGGGTTATCCTGGAGTATATTCCCCTTTCCCTGAGTTAGAAGCAAGGGTCCCTATTTGGTCAAAGGTGTATACCATTGCCAACTAGAGACCCCCGAGTTCTAACAGCAGGATAGGTCATCTCTGAGATAATGAGGGGGAGGAGCTGCCACCTACCACACTTGCACATCACAAATGATCCGCCCTGCACACTCACAAGGGTTTTGATGCTGGTCAGTTGTGACCCTAGACAAGCTGGGGCAAGTTCAGGGAGCAGTCAATCAATCAATCAGAGTACTTGTAAAGCGCGCTACTTACTCGTGAGGGTCTCAGGGCGCTGAGGGGGAGGGTGCCGCTACTGCTCGAATAGCCAGGTCTTGAGGAGTCTTCTAAAGGCGAGTAGGTCTTGGGTCTGCTGTAGGTGGGTAGGGAGGGTGTTCCAGGTCTTGGCGGCGAGATAGGAGAAGGATCTGCCGCCCGAGGTTGTTCGTTGGATGCGGAGGACAGCCGCGAGGGGGAGGTTGGCAGAGCGGAGCTGGTGGGTGGGGGTGTAGAAGCGGAGTCTGCTGTTCAGGTATTCTGGTCTGGCGTTGTGGAGTGCTTTGTGTGCGTGGGTGAGGAGCTTGAAGATGATCCTCTTGTCGACTGGGAGCCAGTGTACGTTTCTCAGGTGGGGAGTGGTGTGGCTGTGGCGGGGACGTTGACGATTAGTCGGGCGGAGGCGTTTTGGATGCGTTGTAGCCGTCGTAGGAGTTTGGCTGGGATTCCTGCGTAGAGTGCGTTGCCGTAGTCCACTCTGCTGCTGACGAGGGCCTGTGTCACCGTTCTTCTTGTTTTGGTCGTGATCCACTTGTAGATCCTGTGGAGCATGCGGAGGGTGTTGTAGCAGGAGGAGGAGACGGCATTGACCTGTTTGGACATGGAGAGGGTGGAGTTGAGGATAAATCCTAGATTGCGTGCATGGTCGTGGGTGTCGGTGCTGTTCCCAGTGTGGTCGGCCACCAGGATTCGTCCCAGGCTGAGTGGGTGGGTCAGAGGATGAGGACCTCCGTCATGTACGAGTCAGGTTCCAGGCGGCTGCTCCTCATCCAGTCGGCGACGGACTTCAGTTCCTCGTGGAGGTTGGTTTTGGCGGTGTGTGGGTCCTTGGTGAGGGAGAGGATGAGCTGGGTATCGTCGGCGTAGGAGATGATGTTAAGGTCGTGGTGGCGGGCCACTCATGCGAGGTAGGTCATGTATACTTTGAACAGCGTCGGGCTGAGGGATGAGCCCTGGGGGACGCCGCAGATGATGTCGGCTTCGGATCGGAAGGGTGGGAGGCGGACGCTCTGGGTTCTGCGGGAGAGGATGGACGTGGTACAGTCAAGGCCCTTCTCTTGGATTACGGCTTCTTGAAGGCGTGTCTTTAGGGCGCGATGGCAGACCGTGTTGAAGTCGGCTGACAGGTCCAGGAGGATGAGGGCTGATGTTTCGCCTTTGTCTAGTTGGTGCCTGATGTCGTCTGTGGCGGCGATGAGGGCTGTCTCGGTGCTGTGGTTTCGTCTGAATCCGGACTGGGACGGGTCCAAGATGTTGTCGTCTTCGAGGTGGCAGGCCAGTTGCATTTTGATGATTTTCTCGCTGACTGTTGCTGGGAACGGGAGCAGGGAGATGAGCTGGAAGTTTTTGAGGTCCTTGGGGTCCGCCTTGGGCTTCTTGAGGATGGCGTTGATTTTGGCGTGCTTCCAGTCTTCCGGGAATGTCGCTGTATCGAAGGAGATGTTGATGACCTTCCGTAGTTGGGGTGCGATGGCTGCAGGAAATTCCAACCACCTCTGGGGTGGAAACTTTCAGAACCTGGTCCTACTACAAAGTGGGCACCAGGTATAAATAGTGGACCCTCCGACCCAACTCTTCAATACACCTCTGGACCTGTGGAAGGCTCAGAAGAATGAATGTGCTGCTCTGCAAGAGGGACTGCCACTCTGTTGCCCTGCTGCATGAGTGAAAGGACTAGGCTTACATCTTGATCCCAGGAACACTGGAGTGACTCCAAGGCCTGGCTGACTGGCCTCCTGATCAGAGCCTCAGGGACAGAAAAGGCTCCAACCAGCTTGAACCCAGCACGCAGAACGTACTAGGGAAGAGGTGTGGCGCCGCGGCTAGGGTGACTGACTCCGGAATCTGGGGATCACGGTTCGATCCCCGGCACCGGCGGCAGATTAGCCCAGCACCATGTGACTCTGGGCAATAGCTTGCTTAATCTTCCCAACGGCCCCCCAGCGCCTAGAGACCCTTGCGGGTGATTGTGCGCTTTACAAATGTGGATTTATTATTTACTTGCTGTGAGTCTTGCCCTCTAAGTGGTGGTACCCCAGTCCTAGACCATTGGAAGTGTGCCTGCAGTTACTCTGCCAGCCCATCTGTGGTCCTGTGAGCAGAACAGACTCAGTTGCTTCAGAACCTCTGCATAACTACATATTCCTGATGCAGGACCTCGCTGCGGAGCTTCCTTGAAACTGCTGCTGCGCAATGCCTCCTTGAAGCAGGCCTTCCCATCGCAATTTACTCATCGACGGACTCCTCGACAACGAAGCAGGACTTTGCATCACAGCTCCACAGAACCATGCTGCATGGTGCATTCTCGGCGAGGAATCTCACAACACTCCGCAAACCAGGATTTAAGGTGCTTTTGTTAAGCAGTCCTAACTTGGTCCCTGTATCTTGCCCATGCACCATCATGGTAGGCCTGACCGTGTGACTTTCTCTTGGTCTGGCGTGACCAGAAACTTACAGTTGGTGCTTTGTGCTTCTAGACACTTTTTTCACGTAGTTTGTTAGGATTGCACATCTCTAGTTCTACTGAATGGATTTTTTGTTGTTTGGGTTGAAATAGTGTACTATATTTGACTCTATTTTGTTTTCACCTTATAACAGTTTGAAGAGTTGCATAAATACTTTACACATTGCCTTTAAGTTAAGCATGTCTGCTTGTGTGCCAAGCTACCAGAGGGTTAAGCACAGGTTAATTTGGGGTTTTCTTATGCCTTCCCCCTAACAGAAATGTTGCTGCTGCTTGAGTAGGGTTTCACCCCCTCAGTAATTCAGTTTTCAACAAAGTGCGCTGTCCAGGGTCTGGGCTGTGGATTTACCTTATTGCAGTTAATATTAAAGACACTGTCTAGTCGCTAACAGTGCTTTGAAAAGCAGTTGTGCTTTTTGAAGGTTGTTTTTCTACTCCTGGAGCAGCATAACAGTTTTAATTCTGCTCTGCTGGTGCCTGGACGTTGATTCACCAAAATGCCTGGGCCAGTGGAAGTGACATCACATACCCTTTGACCCGGATGACATCACAGGACATCACATGACTGTTGACCCTGGTGATATCCGGGAAATGATCTTCGGCCTCAATTGCATTATAGGAAGTGCTGTCTCAGCTAAAGTGTCAGGTTATCAAAATAGTCAAATAATACTAAAGCAAGTAAAAAACAAGATTATTAACGGGAGGATGACTATATTATGCCACTGGCACAGCCATGAAATGCCACTGGCACATTTCCAAATACAAATGTAACATGAAAATACTTTATTGTGCACCTGTTGTGGATGAACTGTGCTGGTTTGTACCTGTGTTTCTGCAGTTTTTTATTCTTCATTTGGTGTATTTTAATGTAATTATTTACTCTGACAATTTGCAAATGCTTCACTGTACTGTAATCCTTTGAATTTGTACTGTTTCCTGTTACCATGCAGCTTGATAATGTGTTTGCATTTTTAGAGTGTAGATGGGACAACCATAAATCTTTGAATAAGAATAAATACACCTCTGAACACTTTTTAAATATGACACCCTTTGCTGTACATTCTTAAATGCTCTAACACAATTAAGAGAAATATAATATTTATTGGAGTGAGTGTGAGAGAATAGCATAGGGAGGCCACAGTTTCCAAAACAATGCGCTAGGTATGCTTTCTCATGTTGGCCCCTCTGATGCCAGCTGCTGTAAGGGCAGTGCCAGGGGTCACAAAAAGCATATCAGGAGTGGCAGCTGCGACCTCCGGTGATACCTAAACGATATCCATGCATGACAGGAAGCTGAGGAGTCCCTCATCCTCCCCGTGCACACCAAGTAGCTCTCTTGCCCGGAATCGCAACTCTCACCCTGAGGCAAACCTCAGGCTTAGAGAGGGTGAGGGTGGTCACAGGGCCGCCTCATGCCTGGAGGAGGGGAGGAGCCGAGACGGACGGACGTGGACCGTCTCGGCTCCCGGTCCGCGCTCTTCTCCGGCCTGGAGCCCAGCGTCTTAAGGGAGCCCCCCGCGATGTTCACGCTCCCTAATTAAAGCGGAAAGTGTGTGGCACCTGCAGGGCTGCTCCGATCGCTGCTGGTGCCACTGGAGCGGCGTAGATTGCTCCTGATCCCTGCCTCGGACCCAGCATGGCGGCCGCCCGTTACCAGCCCGGGCTCAACAGTGGCGCGGAGCGGAGCCTAAGGTGTCCTGCCGGGGGCGATTCTGACAGGCGCTGGACACCCGAGCGGTACGTAGGGCTCTAGCCGCGTCCCCCGCTGCCACCCGCCGAGACTCTGCTGTATGCCAGGCACACCAGAAAGGGCCGGTGATTGACGGCGGCGCCCCCTGCTGACGAAGGCGCCGCCTCGAGACCATCTTCACTCACCAGCTCCGGGGGCCATACCTCCGCTCTCCGCGACAGACGGGCCTGGGCCCGAGGGCAGAGATGTGCCCCCCCCTTGCTGACCGCGCTGCTTCGCGCCAACGATGCCTGACTCCAAGATGGCGCCCTTGGGGACACCCTTCTACGACCGGCAGCCACAGGCTCCAGGGACACCAACGCATGCCAGGGCCGATGAACCCACACACAACTCACCAGCGCGACCGCATCAATAGCGTCAACACACCCACATTGTGTTTAACTGGGCTCTGGTGAGAGGCCCCTCATCCCCCTCAAACATTGTTTCCAACTTTGCTGCCTCCCATCTCTGCCTGGGCGCCTGTGGTCTTTCTCCCCTGACCCTCTGGTCTCCGGATTGATCTCCTTTGCCCCAGCTCCTCATGAACGATGAGGCTGCGACTTTGCTGCGGTCTGCCCTTCTCTCCCCCGGACCTGCTGGCTATGTCAGCCCTCTTCCTGGACTTTCGGACTTGGACCTTTGTGCTCCCCGCCATTTTCTCTGTATGATTCGCCTCTTCTTCTACCTTTCTCCTCCGCCATTTTAGCGATCTCTGACCTCCCATCTGTCCTTTCGACTTTCCTATTGTCTCTCCTATTGCCTCTGACTCACTCCTCACTGTCTTATTCACCACTATCTGCTTCCCTCTCTCGTTTTTCTCACGTGCCTGCCCTTCTCTGTGACTCTTAGAGTATATCCAGTCCTATCCCTTCCCTATGTATATAGAGATAACTCTAATCACTAGAATATGCAGTAGTCCGCTATGCTCTCTACCATTCCTATGTGACTCTTAAAGTATATCCATGTGTATCCCCTCCCTATGTTGATAGAGATATCACTAGTATAGGCCTTGAGTATATCCATTTGTATCTCCTCCTTGTGTGACTTTATCATTGGTACATTTGCAATTTTTTTCTGTTTGTACCTTTTTTTTGTAACGCATGTAATCCTAAATCCGTATGCTTTCAACTGGTTCTTATGTAATGCAAAAATGTGCAATCATTTTTACGCATGTAACCGTCAGTCCTTATGTTTTCAACTGGATCCTATGTAAAGCGCTCTGACACCTTCGGGTAAAGTTCGCGCTATAGAAAATTGCACAAATAAATAAATAAAATGCATAGGTGAAAAAACATGTCAATGTATTGTTCCTGGTGACGATGCCGGGGCGCTGGCCCTGTGGGGTCTTCTCTTCTGGCGGGAGGAGGAGTCTTTTCTACTGGTGCTGGCTCTGCCGCCGCCAGCCCGGAAGTAGAATCTGTGACGTCTGAATGTGTGGGCGGAGTTAACTTTCAGGGCCGCTGCTGCGGACTGTGGCTGACCCGGAAGTGGAAACGCCGCTCCTGTATTCCAGACAACAGAGGGCCCGGTGACGTCTGCAGCCCCCGAGGAGGGGGCCAGAGCCGGGGGGGTCTGCGCAGGTACGGGGGGAGTCTGAGGGTAATGGAGGCCCCTCCCAGGCTAACCCTGGACCCCCCCATCACACATGCCGATAGACCCGATTCAGGCGGGAAAAAAAGCATTTTCTACAATAAAAATCAATGGGGAATTTTCATTCTCCTGACTTTTTAATTTAAATCTCCCACGTCCCTGTCCTAAACTGTTACCATGTATGCCCCCCCTCCTCCACAGGCCCTGAATCAACCCCACCCACTCCCACAAGTTTTGCACCCCTGACCCTTCCCAGGCCCTGATTCCTCCAGCCACAGACCCTGAAGCCCTCTCCTATTCATAGACCCTGAACCCCCCCTCCTCCTCGCATCCACAGGTGTCGGGCCCCCTCCTCCTCTCGTCCACAGACGCTGGATCCCCTCCTCCTCTCGTCCACAGACGCTGGACCCCCTCCTCCTCGTGTCCACAGACGCTGGACCCCTTCCTCCTCGCGTCCACAGACGCTGGACCCCCTCCTCCTCGCGTCCACAGACGCTGGACCCCCTCCTCCTCGCGTCCAAAGGCGCTGGACCCCCTCCTCCACGCATCCACAGGTGTCGGGCCCCCTCCTCCTCACATCCACAGACGCTGGACCCCCTCCTCCTCGCGTCCACAGGTGCTGGACCCCCTCCTCCTCGCATCCACAGGTGTCGGGCCCCCTCCTCCTCGTGTCCACAGCCGCTGGACCCCCTCCTCCTCGCGTCCACAGGCGTGGACCCCCTCCTCCTCGCGTCCACAGGCGTGGACCCCCTCCTCCTCCTCACATCCACAGGCGTGGACCCCCTCCTCCTCGCGTCCACAGACGCTGGACCCCCTCCTCCTCGCGTCCACAGACGCTGGAACCCCTCCTCCTCGCATCCACAGGTGTCAGGCCCCCTCCTCCTCACATCCACAGACGCTGGACCCCCTCCTCCTCTTGTCCACAGACGCTGGATCCCCTCCTCCTCTCGTCCACAGACGCTGGACCCCCTCCTCCTCGCGTCCACAGATGCTGGACCCCCTCCTCCTCGTGTCCACAGACGCTGGACCCCCTCCTCCTCACGTCCAAAGGCGCTGGTCCCCCTCCTCCTCGCATCCACAGGTGTCGGGCCCCCTCCTCCTCACATCCACAGACGCTGGACCCCCTCCTCGCGTCCACAGGTGCTGGACCCCCTCCTCCTCGCATCCACAGGTGTCGGCCCCCTCCTCCTCGTGTCCACAGCCGCTGGACCCCCTCCTCCTCGCGTCCACAGGCATGGACCCCCTCCTCCTCGCGTCCACAGGCGTGGACCCCCTCCTCCTCGCGTCCACAGGCGTGGACCCCCTCCTCCTCGCGTCCACAGGCGTGGACCCCCTCCTCCTCGCGTCCACAGGCGTGGACCCCCTCCTCCTCGCGTCCACAGACGCTGGACCCCCTCCTCCTCGCGTCCACAGACGCTGGACCCCCTCCTCCTCGCGTCCACAGGCGCTGGACCCCCTCCTCCTCACGTCCACAGACGCTGGACCCCCTCCTCCTCGCGTCCACAGACGCTGGACCCCCTCCTCCTCGCGTCCACAAGTGCCGGACCCCCTCCTCGTGTCCACAAGTGCCGGACTCCCTGCTCCCGACCACAGGTGCCAGACCTCCTCTTAGTGTCCACAGGCGCTGGACCCCTTCCTCGCGTACACAGGCGCCGGAACCCCTTCTCCTCGCGTCCAAAGGCGCTGGACCCTCTCCTCCTCGCGTACACAGGCGCCGGAACCCCTTCTCCTCGCGTCCACAAGCGCTAGACCCCCTCCTTGTGCCCACAGGCGCTGGACCCTCATGTCCACAGGCGCCGGACCCCCTCCTCACATCCACAGATGCTGGATCCCCTCCTCCTCGCGTCCACAGATGCCAGACCCCCTCCTCATGTCCACACGCGCTGGACCACCTCCTCCTCGCGTCCACAGGCGCTGGACTCCCTCCTCCTCGCATCCACAGGTGTCGGGCCCCCTCCTCCTCGCGTCCACAGATGCTGGACACCCTCCTCCTCGCGTCCACAGGCGCCGGGTCCCCTCCTCCTCGCATCCACAGACACTGGGCCCCCTCCTCCTTGCGTCCACAGGCGCCTGATCCTCTCCTCGCGTCCAGAGGCACCAGGCCCCCTCCTCCTCGCATCCACAGGCCCCGGGCCCCCTCCTCCTCGCGTCCACAGGCACCGGGGCCCCCTCCTCCTCGCGTCCACATGCCCGGCCCCCTCCTCCTTGTGTCCACAGACGCTGGACCCCCTCCTCCTCGCGTCCACAGGCACCTGACCCTCTCCACACATCCACAGGCACAGGACCCCCCTCTCCTTCTGTCCACAGGTGCCGGACCCCCTCCTTGCGTCCACAGGCGCCAGGCCCCCTCCTTCTCGCGTCCACACGCGCCAGACCCCCTCCTTCTCGCGTCCACAGGCGCCGGATCCCCTCCTCGCGGCCACAGGCATTCTCCGTTAATGTTTCTAAACTTATTTTTAAATAATTTGCTACTAAAGCATGATATGGTAGTTCAAGTTCAGAAATTTATATAGCGCACTACTCACCCAGAGGGTCTCAAGGCGCTTGGGGAGGCGGGTGCCTTTACTTATCGAATATCCAAGTTTTTAGTTGCTTTCTGAAGGAGAGGTGTTCTGAGTAAGGCGGAGGTGAGTGGGGAGAGAATTTCAGGTCTTGGCCGCTAAGTAGGAGAAGGATCTTCCTCCCATGGTGGATCTGTGAATGCGCGGAATTGCAGCGAGGGCTTGATTGGAGGATCGAAGTTGGCGGGTGGGGGTGTAGAAGGACAGTCTCGTGTTGAGGCATTCGGGTCCTAGGCCATAGAGGGCTTTGTGTGCGTGGGTGAGGAGACGGAACGTTATTCTCTTGTTGGAGATCTTTCAGGTGGCCGGAAATGTGAGCTTGACGAGAGATGTCTAGTATGAGTCTGGCTGATGCGTTTTGGATGCGTTGGAGTTTTTTCTGTAGTTTGGCTGTGGTTCCGGCGTAGAGGGTGTTTCCCTAATCCAGTCGGCTGGTGACCAGTGCGTGGGTGACCGTCTTTCTTGTTTCAGTGGGGATCCAGCAGAAGACTTTTTTGAGCATGCGTAGGATGTTGAAGCAGGATGATGAGACAGCATTGGCTTGTTTGGTCATCGAGAGGGAGGAGTCCAGGATGAAGCCCAGGTTGCGTGCGTGATCCGTTGGTGTGGATGCGGTTCCCAGGGCTGGTGGCCACCAAGAGTCATCCCAGGCTGAGGGGGATGAGCCTAAGATGAGGACTTCCGTTTTGTCTGAGTTCAGTTTTAAACGGCTGTTCTACATCCACACGGCTACTTCTTTCATCCCTTCGTGTAGGTTGGTTTTGGCGGTGTTTGGGTCTTTGGTGAGGGAGAGGATCAGCTGGGTGTCGTCTGCGTAGGAGATGATGTTGAGGTTGTGTTGGCGTGCGATGGAAGCGAGGGGACTCATGTATACGTTGATGAGGGTGGGACTGAGTGACGGTCCTTGTGGTACGCCACAGATGACTTCGGTGGCCTCTGATTTGAAGGGGGGGAGGCGGACTCTCTGGGTTCTTCCGGCAAGGAACTATATGATCCATTCCAGTGCATTTCCTTGTATTCCGACGTTACTGAGTTGTTGTATGAGGGTGCTGTGACAGACTGTGTCGAAGGCTGCAGAGAGGTCAAGTAGGATGAGGGCGACTGTTTCTCCGTTGTCCAGTAGTGTTCGGATGTCGTCTGTTGCTGCGATGAGGGCGGTTTCGGTGCTGTGTTTGGCTTGGAAGCCGGACTGTGAGGGGTCGAGGGATTTGTTGGATTCGAGGAAGGCGGCTAGCTGACTATTGACGGCTTTCTCAATGACTTTGGCGGGGAATGGGAGGAGTGAGATGGGGCGGTAGTTCTTAGGTTCGGTGGGATCTGCTGTGGGTTTCTTCAGAAGGGCGCTGAGTTCGGCATGTTTCCAGATTTTCGGGAAGGTAGCGGAGTTAAAGGAGCAGTTGATAACGTCTCGGAGATGGGGTGCGATGATGGAGCCTGCTTTGTTGAAGATGTGGTGAGGACATGGGTCAGTTGGCGATCCTGAGTGGATGGAGTTCATCAGGCGGATGGTGTCTTCAGTGGTGATTGGGTTCCAGGCGCGAAGGTTGTTAGAGGGTGGTGTTGGATCGGAGATGGGTGGAGTGGACAGGTCTTCTGCCTGGTTATCAAAGCTGTTATGTATTTCGGCGATTTTGTTGTGGAAGAATGAGGATAGAGAGTCACAGAGGTCTTGGGAGGGAGAAATATCGTTGGTGCCGGCGGTGGGGTTAGTGAATTCTTTGACGATGTTGAATAGTTCCTTGCTGTTGTGGGCGTTGTTGTAGAGTCGATCCTTGAATGCTGATTTCTTGGTGGATCGGATAAGTTGGTGGTGTTTGCGGGTGGCGTTCTTGAAGGTGGCTAGGTTATCAGTGGTTGGGTTTTTTCTCCAGGTTTTCTCAAGGGTACGACAGAACTTCTTGGATTTCTTAAGGTCATCGTTGAACCAGGGGGCTTTTTTGCTACCTTGCTTGGTAAGATGGTTTTTCAAGGGTGCAAGTTCGTCGGCGCTCTGGGTGATCCATTGTGTGAGGTTAGTGGCTGCTTGGTTTGGGTCCGATGATTTGTTGGGGGGGTTTTGGTGAAGCGATGTGAAGAGTTGTTCAGTGGTGATTTTGTTCCAATTTCTTTGTGGAATAGGTAGTGTGGGGGTTGTGGGTCGTGGACTTTTTGTAGTTGAAGTGAACGCATCTGTGGTCCGTCCAATGGAGAGCTGTGGTGTGATCGAAGGAGATGTGCTTGCTGGAGGTGAAGATGGTAGCGCACTGCCATTTACAAACAGCACATTTTCTATAGAAATGGCCACATATCTTACCAGTAACATGCATTTTTACTGATAAAACTATATATCGTGTAAACAATCTGTGGAAATTGGTCATCCTACAGCCTTTCATTTCGCACTCTTCGTATACCATAGTTGACAGCTGCTCATTTTATCCTGGAGGTTGTGTTTAATTTTCTTTCTCTGACTGCAAATTATAAAACATAAGATGACATTTGACCCCTGTCTCAGAATGTAGAGCAAGTGTAACAAGATTGTGTAAAGGCATCTTTTTTGCTCCTCCCCTTTCAGAGAGAACAGAATACCTGTTCTTTAGTAGCTCTCTAGAATGGGCCAGTGGGCCCTAAAAATAGCTCGCCCTGGTAAAATCCGACTTGCCATAGCGAGTGGACGAGTAGATTTCTCGAGACTTGCCTCTACAGGCTCTCAATCCAACCCTAATCCACAGGTGCTGAATCCACCTGGAGAATAATGATAGAGACTAATGATGGAGACACGGGGGGGGCTGGAGAATAATGATGAAAACACACGGGGCTGGAGAATAATAATGGAGACACAAGGGGGGGGCTTGAGGTTCCGTGACGATTTGAACCCGTGTTTTTAACATTGTCGCAAATACATAATTTTGGTATCAGTGAACCGCAAATGATCCATCTAGTATATCCTGGTGTTTTCGCTATGCTACGAGCAAGAGCACTCCTGTTACAAACACATTTCTGTTCTACCCATGGCATCCATCTTAGAACACGGAAGCCATTTTGTATTCTTTGCCCTCACATAGTCAATGAACACGCAATAACCTCTTTCAATTAAGGACACGTAGGCTTTAGCAGGCAATTCACCTTGCTAGTGACACGTGCACCTTAGGCAAGCAACGCTGTGGCAGCATGACTCAGCAAGAGCTGCCTCCCCAGCCTGAGGCCAGTCCTGCTATACTGGTTCTCGTGTCCGTTGGCCTGATCATGATTAGGCGGCCGAAGCTGGTAGCCTTGCCCATTTACGACCCACAAACATCTCTTATCCTACTGTTCTATCTTCTGCACCTGGCTCTGCTCCTTTCCTTCTGGGCCTTTATTAGGGGGAGGTAACGAAATTTACGATGAGGCGGTCCGGGTCTTGAATGAGAAATTGACATGGGATTATGATGGAATAGTGGGAACCCCTCGTTCGTAATGTTTTGACATCAGATATTGTTGACGATTCCTGTGCAACGCCAAATATTTATTGTTTAAGATACAAAGGTTTTTGAATGTGCTAACATGTAAAGAATTTGCCTGAAGCCCAATATTCAGTATATAAGGAGCAACCCTCTTTGTACAAATTGAACAGGCTCCTAGATACTGCCCATGTGTAGTTTCTGTGACTTCTGTGTCCCTGCAGTAATAAACCTTTGGTCTTTGACGCCACCATCGAGAAGCCCGTGTTTCTGTTTGTTTGTGCACCGAGGCAGGTAGAACTCCGGGGTCTTCGGGTGTTATCCCTGACACCTCTGGACGGAACCAAAAAGTCCAGAACTCCAATTGGCGCCCAACGTGGGGCGACGTCATTCGGTACCGGTCCAAAAGCCTGAAGAGTTCGAGAAGCTTCGTGTGAAGATTCCAGAGGGAGGCGCCCCACTTCATCGATCCCGGCATATCGCAAAAGTGGCCCGACGTTCTCTTCCACGAGGGTTCCCGTTCGGATGGCTACAGTGGTCCGTTGCTTTGACCGTCGCCCTGTCTTGGACCCGAGGTGCAGTCCTTAGTACGGCGAGACGTGACGGGTTTCTCCTTGGTGACGTCTTCAGTGCCTCAGTTAAGTATTAAGTGGTTGCTAGTTGGTTACTTCGTAAGGGTTGCTCCTGTTTGGATAATCCTTTTAGTTTTTGGTTTGGTTTGGTTTCGTAAGATTATCACTGGTTGTTCTGGTTAAGATAATCATTTGGTTTAGTTTGGGTATCGATACATTTGTTCGCTTTGGTAGGCCTAAGTTCTTGGTTCGAGTGCGCACCTTTTGTTTGTGGTTTGTCTGTTCTGTGTTCCGGATTATAAAATGGTAAGTCGGAAAAATTGTATGTTGTCTTGTTTTAGTTGCAACAGTGATTCCCAGTTGGAGGACTCGTGTTCGGTTCCTCCGATTGGAACTCCCCTTTATGATCTATATTGCAAATTTGGTGTGGGCCCTATCTCTTATAACGAGGTATGGATCCACTATACAGAGAAAGATGGTGTCCTTAGTTGGCCACTGCATGGTAGTTTTGAACCCCAAGTTCTTGATAATTTAGAAACGAAATTGTTCAAGAAGAAAGCCCGGCCGGCAATGTTTGATTCTTTCCGTTATTGGCGAAAAGAATCTAAACAGAGAGAAATTAAAAAGTTGAAGAAAGAACAGAAAGAGCAAGAGTTGACTTTAGAACAGTCTGCTAAGCAGCTGCAACTCAACGAATCTGAGAAAGCGATGGAGGTGGCCAATAGAGAGCGTAATTTAGCGATAGACAAGTGCTATCCTGTTTTGCCATCGAGTACAGCTAAGATAGTAGAGGACCCCGAAAAGGATCCCCTGTTGTCTTACTTGTTACGATCACCCCCACCGTATGCACAGGGTGCTACGGCTCCACCTATACCAAATGTTCAATTACCGGTTGCTGGACAACCTGGTGTTCCTGCTCCTCTGAATCAAGTTCCTGTACCTCCTGTGGTCAATATTAATGTTCCTTCGACACCCCCTCTTCCAGGGTTGCCGGCTTCTTTACCTATACCTGTATCGCTCACACCTGCTAGTTCACAGGCTATTTTGCCCGCTACTCCTACTGTTCCTGTTCTATCTGTTCCAACTGCTACTCTATTTACTGCTTCTGCTAATATTATGACTCCACTTTCTGTTCGTCGGAGAATCACTGATTCTGTCTCTAATATTCTATCTCCCTTCTATAAAACTCTGATTAAGACTCCTACCTCTGACTCTGTGCAGAGACGTAGTCAGCTTCCCAGTACTGAAGAGCGAGGAATATTAGATTCCACTGCTCTTAGATGGGTTTCGAAAGTTGGAAGATATAATGTACAAGATGTATTAGATACATTTATGCAATGGAACGAACCGACACAACGATATGTGTTCGATGAAATGTGCTTCCTTCTACGTGAGGAATTGGAAGAGGATGACTCTGAATCAAATAGGGAAGAATTAATTAATGTTCAGAAAGAGTTTGCTGCAGGTATGATAGTTGGTCAAAATATAAAAGAAGCGATGGAACTGATTTTAAGTTATAGGAATGACCCATCCCTTCGTTCACCGAGGGAGTTAGAGAAACGTAGTACGAAACAAAATCGTCAATACCCAATGAGGGAGGTTCCACCAATTTGGCGTGAAGCTGTGCAAGCTAATGTAAACCTTGGTATTGCAGCCGCTCCAGCCCAATTCCAGAGAGTATGGATACATATTCCATGGAAGCGAGCTGAAGTATTAGCAGTGAAACAGGCCTTGCCAGATCCGCGTAAAAATCCTGCAGGATACTACAAAGAGTTGGCTCAGACAGTTGACGCTTGTGTATTGAATCTAGCTGACATAGATCTGCTATTTGGTAATGTAGTATCGCAACCAATTTGGGCTAAGATTCGTAAAGAGAATCATCCAGTTGCCCTAGGTGGTGATTGGGCAGCTATAATTGCAGCGGATGGTCAACAAATAGGTGGTTCTAAACCTGAACCCTTAATTGCTAATTTGCCTGGTAGAATAATTGATTTAATGAAAACCCTGATGCCTGCATTACGCGTTAACTGGGACAAATTGTCCGCATGCAAACAGAAGAAAGACGAAAGCGTCTCCGACTTTTTCACAAGATTCGAGGAGACTTTCGTGGATCATAGTGGTCAGGATATGAGCACAGAAGGAGGCCAGAGATTATTTGTTGATAAATTTGTGCACAATCTGTTGCCAGAACTTAGTGGTAAATTAAAGAATTCTGAAAGTGCGTGGGCTGTCTCTACGACTGCGCAAATACTTGCGACTGCCCAGTACTATGAAAATAGGGATAAAGAGGAGAAAGAAAAATCAGATAAAAAGACGAAAGATTTAAAAACTAAAGTTCTTTTACAGCAAGCATATCCGCCTCGCACGAATCAGACTCATACACAGCAAGGGTCATATCAAAGGACGGAGTATAATTCTCATAGGCCACAGTACCAATGGAATCAGTGTGCTTATTGGAAAATGGAAGGCCATTATAAGACTGAGTGTCCAGTCTTAGCGCAAAATAATGCTGCGACAGCTCAGAGAGGTCGTGGTAGCTCTATACAAAACTCTAGAGGTCGAGGACGAGGTGCTATGCCTCCACAGACAAGTGATCGCCCTTCTAATCATTTCGATCAGCGAAATGGACAATCTGCCCAACAAAATAGGTCTCAACAGTATCATGTTGAAGACTACTATGAAGCTAGTGAGGAAGTTCAGCCAAGAGAGTACTAGGACAGCCATGGACAAAGAGAGGGAGTAGTATCAGTTCCAGTAGATCAGAGTGGGCCTTATGTCGCAGTAGCAACATCAGGTATAGTCGAACCGTTTCTGTTGGATACTGGTGCAGCAAAAAGTTCTATCATACATGCGAAACTCCCTGGCGCACCTTTGTCTGGCTCAACAAACGTTTCAGTAGGTTTTTCAGGCGCCCCTGTTCACAACCCTGTTTCTGGTCCTTTGTCTATTTCTGTTGGACCCCGCCACTTGAAAGCACCCCTGATTTTGACGACAGGTTGTAATGAAAATCTGCTTGGTTTAGACTTGTTAAAACGCCTATATGCGACATTGTACTGTTCTCCAGAAGGAGTACAGCTTACGTTGGGTAAAAGAATCACCTCTCCAATGTACTTGTCGATGGATGCGCTTCCACCAGAGCTGCGTTCTCTCCCTGATACTCTTTGGGCGACTGGTCCTAATGATGTAGGTCTTTTAGAAATTCCACCATATGTAGTAACTTTGAAAGCGAATGTAAAACTTCCACGAATTCCACAATACAGAATCTCTAGTGAAGGTGAACGCGCACTTTTATTAATTGTGCAAGATCTGATTGAGAAAGACGTTGTAGAGGAAACTAGAGGTAATGTCTGTAATAGTCCTGTACTGCCTATTTTGAAACGAACTGACCCAACAAAACCTCCAGTATATAGGTTTGTAATTGATCTTAGAGAGGTTAATAAAATTGTGATTCCACAGTTTCCTGTGGTTCCAGACATTACTGCATTGTTAACGTTGATTCCTGCTACAGCAACATGGTTTTCGGTTATCGACTTGAAAAATGCCTTTTTCAGCATTCCGATAGCCGAGGAAAGCAGAGATATCTTCGGTTTCTCTCTAGGAGGACGAAGCTTCAGGTTTAAACGTGCTCCACAAGGTTATTGTGAAAGCCCGTCCATTTATAGTCAAGCATTAAAAAGCCAGTTAGACTCCTTTGTACTTCCTCCTGGTTCTGCTTTAGTACAATATGTCGATGATCTTCTAGTGGCTGCCGATGACAAGGAAACTTGCAAAACAGCTACAATTTCTTTATTGCATCATTTGTCAAATTTGAATCACAAGGTGTCACCTTCAAAAATGCAATACTGTTGCCAAGAAGTGACCTACCTAGGTCATCTCTTGTCAAAGGAGGGAAGGAAGTTGACCCCAGAGAGAATAAAAGCAATTACACAGATGAATGTTCCTAGCACGCAGAGAGAAGTACGTGCCTTTTTAGGTATTACCTCATATTGTAGGCAATGGATCCCAAATTTTTCTCTTTTGGCAAAACCGTTGGTAGCTTTGACTGGGAAAAATGTTCCGAGTCCAGTGCCATGGTCTGCCGAATGTCAGGAGAGTTTTTCTGAGTTACGAAATGCACTGTGTTCAGCTCCTGTATTGGGTACACCCGATTACAGTAAGCCATTTACGCTCTATGTCCATGAGAGAGAAGGTTGTGCGTTGAGTGTTTTGACACAGAAATTTGGTGATAAACAACGCCCTTGTGCGTATTTTTCATCAACATTAGATCCGGTAGCTAGAGCGTTGCCTAGTTGCTTGAGAGCTACAGCCGCAGCTGCAGCCTCCATTCGACAATCTGCTGGTTTAGTAATGAACAACATGCTAGTGGTTATGGTTCCTCATGCTGTGGATACACTCATGAACCGAACCAAGACGCAGCACCTTACCAGTGCTAGATTATCAGGTTACGAACTGACATTGCTAGCGAGTCATATTCAGATCAAAAGATGCAATGTATTGAATCCAGCAACATTGTTGCCGACTAGTCAAGAGTCGAGTGATTCCGAACCACACGACTGTTGTTTCAGAACTGAGGAAGAAACAAAAGGACGAATTGATTTAAAAGACACTCCGTTATCAGATCCAGATGGCACGTTGTATGTTGATGGGTCTTGCTTCAAATTGGAGAATGGTGATGTGACTGCTGCCTATGCAGTAACGACTTTGAGTACGATTGTGGAGACTGCAAGAGTGAGTCAGAATTCTGCCCAGGCTGCAGAATTGATCGCGCTAACAAGAGCGTGCGTTTTAGCTAAGGGAAAGAGAGTGAATGTGTTCACAGATAGCCAGTACGCGTTCGGCGTAGCCCATAGTTTTGGCCGTTTGTGGAAAGAGAGAGGTTTCATTACGTCCCATGGGACTAAGATTCAACATGGTCAGCTAGTTAATGACTTGTTGGAATCTCTAACCTTGCCGACTGAAGTTGCGATTGTGAAATGCAGTGCTCATAAAGCAATCACGGATGATGTTGGTCGTGGGAATGCTTTTGCTGATGAGACTGCAAAACAGACAGCTAGAAATATGATGAGTAGAATGTATGTTGCAACGTCTGCAAGATGGATTTCTGAGTCTGGAATGTGTGAGGACACAGTGGAAAGCGTGAAAGAAATTCAGAAAGAGGCGACTGAGGAGGAAAAGCTTGCATGGAAAGAGAGCACGGGTAAATTGGACCCGAGTGGGTGTTGGATTGACTTGTCGGAACAACAGCGTTGGATGTTGCCTGATGCGTATGTGCTTGCAGTAGTAACGATGGCACATGGAGCAGCGCACATCAGTTGTAAAGGGATTTGTAAGATGTTGGCTCCAGTTTGGAAGAATGATGGGATTAGTAAGTGTGCAGAGAGAGTGGTGAGAAATTGTATGGTATGCTTGATGCATAATCCTGGCAAGGGAATCCCCACACCTGCAGGTCACTTCGCTCCTCCTTCCTGCCCCTTTGAAGTGATTCAGTTAGACTTCATTCATATGGATCGTTGCAACAATCTAAAGTACGTCCTAGTGGTAGTTTGCGCGTTCTCCAGATGGATCGAAGCATACCCACTGAAGGACAATACTGCTTTGTCCACTGCCAAAATCCTTCTTAAAGAATACTTCCCCAGATTCGGAATGCCACGGATTGTATGGTCAGATAATGGAAGTGAGTTCGTAGGGAAAGTTATGCAGAGTGTGTGTGCCGGCCTAGGGATTAGACAAAAGTTTCACAGTGCGAATCATCCCCAGTCCGCGGGTTTAGTTGAGGGTTACAATGGCACCCTTAAACTGAAACTTGCTAAGATACAAGCGTCCACGGGTTTGCCCTGGCCAGATGCACTGCCTTTGGCTTTGTTATCAACAAGAGCAACTGTACATTCTAGAGTAGGGCTTAGTCCATATGAAATAATTTTTGGTCGTCCTGCAAATGTTTGGGGGGTACCTAGACCGAAAGAATTTAAGCAGCTGGAATACCCAATGTTAATTGATTACCTTTTCGACTTGACTGCTAAATTGAGCCTTATTCACCAACAGGTTTTCGATGCATTGCCAAAGCCACCGGAGAGTCCAGGTCATCAGCTGAAACCTGGGGATCAAGTAGTCATTAGAAATTTTGCAAGAACGAAAAATCTTCAGCCCAGATTCGTTGGCCCCTTCCAAGTCTTATTGGCGACGAGAACTGCTATTCGTGTGGCCGGACGGAAGAATTGGATCCACACGACACACGTCAAACGTGTGCCTCTGCCACTTCCTTACGACAACTGGGTAAAGAAAGGAATCAGTGCCTCTGAAGCAGAACAAATACCCAGTTTCATCCCTTTCAGTGATGCAGAACTGATCACTGATACATCAAACTCTGGCTCTCCTCCTGAAACTGCTCTTTTGAACCCTGAACATTTGCCATCTGCACCAAAAGAACATTTGCCATCTGCAAACGTGAACATTGCAACGTCGGCTGAAAATACATTGTTTCCAGATCAGACAGCTCCTGCAAAACTGAGATACAACTTGCGATCTCGCAATATGGACAAATAAAGCAGGAAACTGCCTATTTTCACATTTGAATTTTTGATACATTGCCTCCAGCCAGGAAGTTTGCTATTATTTTGTTGTTTTAAATTTTGCCTTGCCGTCTGGGTAGCCGTAGGGTCGTGGCTGTGTGCTTAGTTGAATCTGCGGGGGTCAGACACAAGGTCGATCTTTCTGTTAGTTCTGGGAACTCCCAGGGCTGATAGAGGCATTTTCATCTACGTACACATCATCAGTGGTCACGAACAGATTGTAGAAGATGGAGCTTCCTGAGCTGCAACGAAAAAATGTAATTTATGTTCGCAGAAATAGACTGTACCGAATACTTCACAGCAAATGCTTTCTAATGCAATGTGCAGTTACGTTTTTAATTGTTTTAATAACGTTGGCGGGTGGAATCATCTTTGGTGTGCATTTAATTTTTATGCCGGTAACTACAGTACCTCCCCTTGATCCTACTACTTCTACGGTTTCTTCTATGCATTCTTTTCACTCGTTTCCTGAACACGAACAAGCTCGACGCTCAGAATTTATTAACAATACATTTGTACAGCTCTTGCATCAACACCAACTGGTAGTTAATACTACAGACTGCTGGGTGTGTGGCTTGATACCTCACACTATGGATAAAGGCATTCCCTATCTAGTCTTGCCTTTTAGCTATAATGGATCATTTCAGGCCTTTCAGACCATTTTTTCCTATGCCCTTGAGACCTATCCTTCGCGTCTACCACGGTCCACTAAATACAACTCAGCCAACAAAGCTTTAGTCCAGGGAATTATTGACATGATTAGAGACGTCAATAATACTCCATCTTACCCTAGAGATGAATTACGGGTGTATTTGAGTTGGAACTCTACAGAGTATCGCCTTAGTTTGGGAGAAAGCAAGCGTAAAAGCTCCACTTCAGTCTGGGTCGTGCCTCACCGAGGTCAGGTCTGTTTGCAAGGAAATGGGAGAAATGTGAGAGCTCAGCTAGGGAGGAGTGAGTGCATTGAGACTTACGTATTTCCGTCTAACTCCTCCCCTGCCTTCCTTACTGCTAGGGGTACTTACTTCATCTGTCAAGACAGAGCGTATACATGGCTGCCTGCTGACTTCTCAGGTTCATGTTATATTGCTCGATTGTTACCTCCGACATACACTGCTTCTTCAGATTATCACAAGACCAGAGTAGCAAGAGGTGTCTTCAGCAAGGAAGATACCGCTGGTCAGGAAGCTGGAGACTTCTTCAAAGGTTTCCTTCCGTTTTGGGGGCCTATGGCCAATAGTAGAAATCTATGTCAACTAACACGGGTAGTTGAATCTACTATTACAGAAACTGCTGGTGCCCTTAGTAACTTAACAGCTGAGCTTCAGGCGGATCGTCTCATGACGTTGCAGAACCGTATGGTTCTAGACGTAATACTTGCAGATCGAGGTGGGGTATGCAGAATGATCCAATCGAGCTGCTGTGTTTTTATTCCCAATAATGCTCCAACCGTCTATGAAGCGATCTCTAAGCTACACAAGATTTCCGACTCTATACACGTAGACAAGGGAAACTGGTCCTTCATGGAGTGGTTTTGGACTCTGGTATCAGCGTGGGGATGGAAGGTTCTGATGGTCATTGGTGTCATCCTAGTATTTCTGTTCTCGTGCTGCCTTATTATCCAATGTGGTCCCGCTTTGTGTAGTCTCTGTGCTGCAACCTGTTTCAGAAAACCACCTACATTTAGGGAGAAGGTACGAGACAAGATGATGATGCAACAACATGTCACTGACCTAATGAGCATAGAGTTAGATTCTGACATAGACTGAGTAATTGCCTATGTAAGGGCAAAAGGAGGGTCTGAGGTTCCGTGACGATTTGAACCCGTGTTTTTAACATTGTCGCAAATACATAATTTTGGTATCAGTGAACCGCAAATGATCCATCTAGTATATCCTGGTGTTTTCGCTATGCTACGAGCAAGAGCACTCCTGTTACAAACACATTTCTGTTCTACCCATGGCATCCATCTTAGAACACGGAAACCATTTTGTATTCTTTGCCCTCACATAGTCAATGAACACGCAATAACCTCTTTCAATTAAGGACACGTAGGCTTTAGCAGGCAATTCACCTTGCTAGTGACACGTGCACCTTAGGCAAGCAACGCTGTGGCAGCATGACTCAGCAAGAGCTGCCTCCCCAGCCTGAGGCCAGTCCTGCTATACTGGTTCTCGTGTCCGTTGGCCTGATCATGATTAGGCGGCCGAAGCTGGTAGCCTTGCCCATTTACGACCCACAAACATCTCTTATCCTACTGTTCTATCTTCTGCACCTGGCTCTGCTCCTTTCCTTCTGGGCCTTTATTAGGGGGAGGTAACGAAATTTACGATGAGGCGGTCCGGGTCTTGAATGAGAAATTGACATGGGATTATGATGGAATAGTGGGAACCCCTCGTTCGTAATGTTTTGACATCAGATATTGTTGACGATTCCTGTGCAACGCCAAATATTTATTGTTTAAGATACAAAGGTTTTTGAATGTGCTAACATGTAAAGAATTTGCCTGAAGCCCAATATTCAGTATATAAGGAGCAACCCTCTTTGTACAAATTGAACAGGCTCCTAGATACTGCCCATGTGTAGTTTCTGTGACTTCTGTGTCCCTGCAGTAATAAACCTTTGGTCTTTGACGCCACCATCGAGAAGCCCGTGTTTCTGTTTGTTTGTGCACCGAGGCAGGTAGAACTCCGGGGTCTTCGGGTGTTATCCCTGACACCTCTGGACGGAACCAAAAAGTCCAGAACTCCAGGCTGGAGAATAATGATGGAGTCACACGGGGGGGCTGGAGAATAATGATGGAGACACACGGGGGGCTGGAGAATAATGATGGAGACACCGGGGGGGGGGGGCTGGAAAATAATAATGGAGACACAAGGGGGGGGGCAGAGAATAATGATGGAGACACAAGGGGGGCTGAAGAATAATGATGAAAACACCGGGGGGGCTGGAGAATAATGATGAAGACACAAGGGGGGGCTGGAGAATAATGATGGAGACACCGGGGGGGGGCTGGAAAATAATAATGGAGACACAAGGGGGGCTGGAGAATAATGATGGAGACACCGGGGGGGGCTGGAAAATAATAATGGAGACACAAGGGGGGCTGAAGAATAATGATGAAAACACCGGGGGGGCTGGAGAATAATGATGAAGACACAAGGGGGGGCTGGAGAATAATGATGGAGACACAAGGGGGGGGCTGGAGAATAATGATGGAGACACAAGGGGGGCTGGAGAATAATGATGGAGACACAAGGGGGGGCTGGAGAATAATGATGGAGACACAAGGGGGGGGCTGGAGAATAATGATGGAGACACAAGGGGGGGCTGGAGAATAATGATGGAGACACAAGGGGGGGGCTGGAGAATAATGATGGAGACACAAGGGGGGCTGGAGAATAATGATGGAGACACAAGGGGGGGCTGGAGAATAATGATGGAGACACAAGGGGGGGCTAGAGAATAATGATGGAGACACAAGGGGGGGCTAGAGAATAATGATGGAGACCACGGGGGGGCTGGAGAATAATGATGGAGACACAAGGGGGGGCTGGAGAATAATGATGGAGACACAAGGGGGGGCTGGAGAATAATGATGAAGACACAGGGGGGGGCTGGAGAATAATGATGAAGACACAGGGGGGGCTGGAGAATAATGATGGAGACACAAGGGGGGGCTGGAGAATAATGATGAAGACACAGGGGGGGGCTGGAGAATAATGATGGAGACACCGGGGGGCTGGAGAATAATGATGGAGACACAAGGGGGGGCTGGAGAATAATGATGAAGACACAAGGGGGGCTGGAGAATAATGATGGAGACACAAGGGGGGGCTGGAGAATAATGATGGAGACACAAGGGGGGCTGGAGAATAATGATGGAGACACAAGGGGGGGCTGGAGAATAATGATGGAGACACAAGGGGGGGCTGGAGAATAATGATGAAGACACAAGGGGGGGCTGGAGAATAATGATGGAGACACAAGGGGGGGCTGGAGAATAATGATGGAGACACAAGGGGGGGCTGGAGAATAATGATGAAGACACAGGGGGGGCTGGAGAATAATGATGGAGACACAAGGGGGGGCTGGAGAATAATGATGGAGACACAAGGGGGGGCTGGAGAATAATGATGAAGACACAGGGGGGGGCTGGAGAATAAAGATGGAGACACCGGGGGGGCTGGAGAATAATGATGGAGGCACAAGGGGGGGGGCTGGAGAATAATGATGGAGACACCGGGGGGCTGGAGAATAATGATGGAGACACAAGGGGGGGGGCTGGAGAATAATGATGGAGACACCGGGAGGGGGGGCTGAAGAATAATGATGGAGACACAAGGGGGGGCTGGAGAATAATGATGGAGACACAAGGGGGGGGGCTGGAGAATAATGATGAAGACACAAGGGGGGGGCTGGAGAATAATGATGGAGACGCAAGGGGGCTGGAGAATAATGATGAAGACACAAGGGGGAGGGGCTGGAGAATAATGATGGAGACACCGGGGGGGCTGGAGAATAATGATGGAGACACCGGGGGGGCTGGAGAATAATGATGGAGACACCGGGGGGGCTGGAGACTAATGATGAAGACACAAGGGGGGCTGAAGAATAATGATGGAGACACCGGGGGGCTGGAGAATAATGATGGAGACACACGGGGGGCTGGAGACTAATGATGGAGACACAAGGGGGGGCTGGAGAATAATGATGGAGACACAAGGGGGGCTGGAGAATAATGATGGAGACACAAGGGGGGGCTGGAGAATAATGATGGAGACACAAGGGGGGGCTGGAGAATAATGATGAAGACACAAGGGGGGGGCTGGAGAATAATGATGGAGACACCGGGGGGCTGGAGAATAATGATGGAGACACAAGGGGGGCTGGAGAATAATGATGGAGACACAAGGGGGGCTGGAGGATAATGATGGAGACACAAGGGGGGGCTGGAGAATAATGATGGAGACCACGGGGGGGCTGGAGAATAATGATGAAGACACAGGGGGGGGGCTAGAGAATAATGATGGAGACACAAGGGGGGGGCTGGAGAATAATAATGGAGACACCGGGGGGGCTGAAGAATAATGATGGAGACACAAGGGGGGGGCTGGAGAATAATGATGGAGACACAAGGGGGGGCTGGAGAATAATGATGGAGACGCCGGGGGGGGGGCTGGAGAATAATGATGGAGACACCGGGGGGGCTGGAGAATAATGATGGAGACACCGGGGGGGGCTGGAGAATAATGATGGAGACACAAGGGGGGCTGGAGAATAATGATGGAGACACAAGGGGGGGCTGGAGAATAATGATGGAGACAAAGGGGGGCTGGAGAATAATGATGGAGACACAAGGGGGGGGCTGGAGAATAATGATGGAGACACAAGGGGGGGGGCTGGAGAATAATGACGGAGACACAAGGGGGGGGCTGGA